>NW_022900927.1:32339409-32414851 GCF_012274545.1 Fukomys damarensis | reverse complement strand
AAAAATCTAGAAATAAACTTAGTAAAATCAGCATTTTTAAACCTTTATAATTTGTCTAAAGGCATTAAAAGTAGACAAATAAAATGAACTGAATATGTTGTTCATAGGCAGAAAAAGTCAATGTTGTAACAATAAAATTTTTTTAAGCCATAGCAATCATTTAGCTGGAGTGCTGAAAAATTGATTATTTAATTAAGGATACATGGTTAACTATTTCAAAAAATAATTTCATATATTGAAATAAACTGTTGCCAGATCTAAGATTTAAGTGTAAAAATAAACAGCAATTTTGTAATAAAATAATATTATAGTGTTCTTATGATTTTGGAATGAGAAAGCCTTTTCAAGAATACCTCAAAGACCTAAAAACTATAAAAGAAAAGATTGACTAATTTGTCTAATATATTTTTTACTGTCTGGAGAGGAAAATTAGCAAACACATGAGATCCACCCTCGCACATGAAATCACTTCTAGTTTTATCTTATCATTTTAATAATCTCAGTTTAAACTTGTTATTTAAGCACTTTATGCATCTTTTCCTGAGGTCAGAGTAAAAGTTCTGGAATCTGATGGCAGTCATCTTGGACTGAAAAGAGTATTTTGAAATATAAACAAATGATGAAAATGATGTTTTAAACCATGGTTTCATTTAATTCTAGTAAATCTAAGAAATGAGCATTATTGTTTTATTTATTTAATAGAGGAAATTAGGGATCAGCGAGGTTAAACTACAGACAAAGTTATTAAATAGAAGACTGGAACTCAGGTCTGCTTTTGAGTCAAACATGGTTCTTGGCTTCAATGCACTGCCATTAATGAGATGGAAATATTAGCTAGGTTTGGAAGGCTGGGTAAGCATAAGACAAGATGAAAAAATCCTATGGCTCCCTCCTTCTAAATGAAAAGCCAGCTTCATTACATCACAAACACACATTTTCTATTGATACGCCTTTCCTGAGTGCCAATTATATGCCAGGCTTAAGTTCTGGAAGCCAGCAGCACACCAGTGAATAAATCTTAAGTGTCAAAGTACCTGCCCTCGGGAGAGGAACTAGGAAGTACAAAACAAATGAGTGCAGACACAAGGTGTGTGTCCACCAAGGCTCCGAGAAAAGGAGTTTAAGGAGACTAGATGGTGATGGAAAGAAGACGGGGTGCTCGGTTACAAGTTGTGACCCTCGAGGGCTTCTCTGTGAAGGAGTCACTTGAGCGAATACCTGAGGCGCATTAGCCTGCACTGAGGAAGGGCTGATGGGAATCCCAGCGCTCTGCTGCACTCCATGAGAAAAACACACTTGGCTCTTAGGAACCCAAAGCCAGAGAAGTTTATGATTAACTTACACATCTGCTAGATAATCTTTCCAGTATTGTTTTTATCAAGCAGAGAAGACTAAACATTTGAAATGATCAATTAGCTTAATTACAACTTGGAGCCATGTTCCCCGCTGTGAAATGAATTCTAAATGCCCTGACTAGGTTATGTGTATGAGATTTACATGTGGTAATGCTACCCTAACTTTGGTTTAGAATTGCTGATTTCCCTCCTTGTGGGTTCCTGTTAAAACTCACCATGTTCCATTCTCAGTTGAGTATATACTGGGGAAATCGGCACTATGGAATCTACAGACAAAATTTTATCTTTTACTTTTGTTCTATGGTGAAATGTTCTGTGAGAGCTTGTGAGTAGAATCTAAGTCTTCTCAAAATTAGTGCCAAAAGATGCTTTTTGGTCAAGAAAAAGAGAGAACAGGAAAATAACATTTAAAAGAGATTACTTGTCTTCAACTGGAGTTGAATTATTGTATAAGAAATCATATTCCTAAACAGCAGGAGTTGGCAAAACTTTCTATGACAAGTCAGATAGTAAATATTTAAATCTTTGCAGGACATACAGGTCTCTCTCACAATTACTCTGTCACAATTAATGTGGTTTATTCCCAAAAACAGGTGGCAAGCCAGACTTGGCCCAAAGGATATGGTTTACAGGACAGGACCCCTGCTTCAGAGTCTGATTATTTATTTCTACAAGTGCTTAGGAAAACAAGAAGATAGAAAAGTATCACTATTTCTTTCTTTGGCTCCTGTGCCCATGAATATCCAAATTAAATATATCTTTTAAAAAACAAAAATCTAATGGAAATAATAGGTGGAGTTTAACAATCTTAGGACAATACAAAATAGATTGCTGCCTGAACATGCCAAGGGGCCTTCCTGCTTTCGCAATAGGAGTTAACAGCTGGCTCATTAAGAGGTGTTTTTGATCAGGCTACTCTCCCTCCCTCCTTCTTGTTGTGTGTGAAATCTGATTAAAATTGTGCGGGTTGCTGTGACACTTCTAAATAGTACAGTTTCCTGCCTGAGGCAGAAGCAAGTAGCCAGCTTGCTCTGGCTGTGTCCCCAGCCCTGGTGTGCCAGCCTCCCTCAGGCACATGCATAGTTCTGTGGCTGTGCCCTGATCATCACAACTGCACAATCATAACTCCTTAGAGGTCATATGATACATTTCTTTCCTCTATCATTTAAGAGACTAATGTGTACCTGGCTACATCTGTGTTTCTCAGTAAATGGCAGTTGAAGGGATGTCTGCGATGCTGTGCACGTCTACCTACTGGTCACGCAGGGGACTTCTGAAGTCTCAGGACCCAGCATCATTCCTTGTTTTCTTCCCCTACCTCCTCACACATCACCTCACGAGCCAACTAGGAAATAAGCGCAAAGGTGAGATCTTTTAATGTATGTTGGAGGATCTCAGAAGTTTTCTTTTATGGTCTTAAGCAAATAGACTTACATCACTCAGTTAGCTTTAAATTACACTCATTAGGTTTATCTTAACTATCAATGATGGTAAAAAAACCAACCCATGGGAAGGACACTATCTGGTGAGATCTTTAAAAGACATATGTTCCTAGTCCCTCTTTTTCATGTGTTTCTGTCTTTTTTCCCAAAGATTACTGTACTAAAGTGCTCTCAGAACAAGGCTTAGGTTATCTTGTGTACTGGATAATGCATATCCAGCACATCCCCCTCTTCTAAGGCTGGGACTCATGTTTCCTGAATTTGTGTCCTGGTGAGAGTGAGCAAGTGAGAGGAACTCTTGGAGATCTGGGCATCGCAACTGAAGCAGAAGTCTGTTTTCTAGAGATGGTTGTAGGCAGATGTGGGGCAGAGCAGGGATTCCCGGTGGCTTCTGGGGATGCATGATAGGGCCTGGGTTCCGCTGCTTTAAGAGCATCTCAGATGCCAGTTGTCATCAGTGCAGTACCGCAGAAGGAGGAAGGAAGTGTGTGAGCATGAGAACCGCAGCACGGGCGCTATCAGAGCTTGCACTGTGCACCTCCTTATCCTAGTCCTCTGCACAGCACGCAGTATATGATGGGGGGAAAGGAAAGCAATGCTGGTGAGAACAAAACAGAGGGAGGAAGGGAAGGGAAGAAGGAAAGAGGCCTGAGGAGGAGTCAGTTCAGCTGGTTTATGGAAAAATGAAGGCACTTGAAGGAGGGAAGAAGGAAGGCGGGGAAAGGGAAGGAAGGAAAAAGGAAAAGAGGGGAAAGGCTGGAGGAAAAGGGGGAGCTCTGCTCTGTAGGAAGGGTTCTGCTTTGTTTTGTCTTGTTGGTGTTTTGAGGCAGGGTTTTACCATGCAGTTCCGGCTTACCTCGCTGATTCTCTTGCCTCAACCTCCAGAGTGCTGGGATTACTGGCATGTGCCACCACATGCCAGGGAAAATTTTTAAAATGTGGTGTTGGTCCTCCTTGTTTCATAGTTTTTGTTCTTTTCCCATATTTAAGTAACCAAACATACCAATGTACCCATCAAAATAGACCTTTTCCCACACTAGAGCAGTAGGGATTTGACATGCGCTTTTTCCTCTGTAGCAGGAAAATAAAAGCTCCTGATTCACAGCATTTGCCAATTCCTGCCGTGTAAATGCTCTCAGCACAGCTGATTCACTACCGCCGCGACATTATTGGCTGTGAAGGTGTAAAAAGATGCCGCAGTCATCCTCCTGAGCTGGATCAGCAGGGCCTAGCACAGCCCTGCCTGTGTGAGAGGTTCACAGAGGAGGCACCTGAGCAAAGGAGCCTGCAGCTTGCACTCCACTGAGCACCAGGTCCCAAGGCTACATCCAGAGGCCAGGCCAGCTCTGTACAGAAGGCCACCCTCTGAGCAACCCTAGAGGTCACCTGGCTCTACCCACAGCATTGTGTGGAAAGTGGCTTGGACAGAAGCCAGTGAGGATCTAGAGACCTAGATGGATATTCGATAAGGTTCAGCTACCTCTGGGTGCAATCTGAAGTCTGAAGCTGCACCCCCTTCCCCTGGCCTGGAAAGTGGAGCCACAGCTGTGCTCTCTGTGTTGGCAGCAGCTCACGCCTGGCACTGCGTACACAGGCAACCCCTGTGGTTGGCAGGTGGCCACGTCTCCACTGGGGGAAGGAGGAAGGGGGGAGGGTCTGTGATCTCTTACAGTCATCCAAACTACTCCTGAGCGCCCAGAGGGAAGGAAGACTATATAATGCAGGTAGCATAAATGTGAGTGAGTGAAGAGTTAAGGCACAAAGAGAGGTTATGCAGAATAGTAGAAATGGCGGATTTATAGGTTCTTGAATTTTGCCCTGTGTCTTCTGTCCTCTTCTTCCTCTCCTTCCCTTCCCCCACCTCCTCTTTCTCCTTCTCCTTCTTTTAACAGCTGGGAGAAGATGGTAGGCACATAAGTAGTAAGAGTGAAACAAGAAATTCTCCATAGTAAAGCAAATAAAACTTCCACTTGTCTGCCTCAAACAGAAGCCCCTTCCCTTTATTATGTCCAACAGTTTTCTGTGTGAAATTTTCAATGCGATCGGAAGTTTCAGGGGTGCTGTAAACATACCGAGCGATGCGTCACACCACAACTCATACGCAAACCTTTGTGCCAGCGTCATTCATAAAGAGCTGGAAAGTGGAAACAACCAAAATGCCTATCGATGATGAGTGGCTCAATAATGTGTGCTGTGTCCATACAACGGTACACTATTGGTCATAAAAATGCTTGAAGTACTGGTACATGCGACAACACAGACAAACTTGCAGCCATTCTGCTGAGAAGGAAGCTGGTAACAAGAGGCTTATATCTTAGATGATTCCATTTGTATGCAATGGTCAGAACAAGGAAGGCTGAGAGACTGAAAGGAGATTAATAGTTGTCTAGGAGCGATAGTGAAAGGACATTTGGTTTCTTTTTGAGAGGATGGAAATATTCTAAAAGTGTGGTCATTCGCACATTCTTTGACTATATTATAAACCATTAAATTGTACATATGAAATGGGTTAATAGTATATCCTATGAATTATACTTTAATGATGATGTTTTAAAATGCAGAGGGGTGCTAATCAGAGTACAGCAGACTCTGGGCTCAGCCCCTCCTCTGTAGGACCCCAGCCAGAGCACACTCCTGGAAGGGTGTGCAGAGCTGTGCTGGTGGATGTGGGTAGGTCCCCTTAAGATGTTGAAGAAAACTCTTCAGACACTCAAACCAAACAGCACCAACACAATTGAAAGGCAGATAAGAGATCAACATGGGTCCACTGGCATTATCCCCCTTGCTACCCAACCCAGACATGCACAATTCCTTAAAATCAGTATCTCCTCCCTCCCACAGTCTTTCCATCAAAGTGCATGTGGCTCATACACTGTTGTGCATATGTTGTCATATATCTGCCTGCCTTCTTATCACTTTCACATAGCCACACTATGCCTCCCACTATCCTGCTCCATCCCCTGCCTCAGAAGATGGCAGTCCTATCCTTTTTGTTGTTTAGACCAGGATGATTTGCATCATCTTCAGCTCCTCTCTTGGCATCTCATCTTAAATCCAATCTATTAGCAGTGGTATTGGATTTCAAATCTCACCGCTATTCACTGCCTCTGCCACCACCGCCCTGGTCTAAATGAGGCCTGTCTCATTCCTGGATTACTGTACCTGCCTCTCAACTGCTCTCCTGACTTCAGTCCCTGCCCACTTCAGTCTGTTTTTCAAACGGGCACCTGAATGGTTTTGCAATCTAAGAAGTCAACTCGTGTCTTCCTCTGCTAACAGTTCCCCAGTAGGATTCCGTGCGGTTAGAAGTTTAAAATGATCGTGTGGTGACCTGCAAAGCGTGCTCACGTGGGTGTCCTCCCTCCCAGCTCATCTACACCTTCCTTTCACGCACACTGCTCTCTGAGTTTTTCCTGCAGTGCTACTGCCAACCTGTACAGTTTCCACCACAGGAAAAATAATTTGTGAGCTGCACTGAGCGGGCTCAAGAATGCCAGACACCTCAGAGTCTTAGCACCTGTGGCTCTCCCTGCCTGGGAGGTTCCTTCCTTAGATGTCTACGTGGTTCACACCTGTCCTCCCGTCAGTCTTTGCTCAAATGTCATCTTATCTGGACTCTTCAGAACTGTAATACCCCTTCCCCTCTCCCCTTCTTCCTTCTCGTGGTTTTTATAAGATTCCTTCTGACACATCAGAAATTCTCTTATTATCATTTATTTATTATTTATCATCTATCCCCCCCACTGGATTGTAAGTCAATAAAAGCACAGGTTTTGTAAGTTTTGTTTGCTGATGTACCCTAGGCACACAATTAGTACCTTAAAAACATTTGTTGGATGGGATAATAATTCTAATTTAATACCACTTACTGAGCCACATTCTTTAGCCTTTGGACCTAGGGTAGGGTTGGGCTGGAGACAGGGCCTGTTCTGTTAGGAAAAAGTGGGTACATAAACATATTCCTCCTATTTTTCTTCTCTACATGTTTCCTAGTTTTGCTCTTACCCTACTCCTCAATGTCTCAATAGTCCTGCCAATGTTAGAATTGTCACAAAACTAAGGGGAGCCTCACTTAATGAAAACAAACAAACAAAAAAAGTTCTTCAAAGAAACTGGGTCTTGTCCTATTTGTCCCAGACTACATTTCTACTTCAACCATGAGGTATTTTTCAGTCTCTAAAAATTTTTTTTTCTTTTCTTTCATCAACAAAAGGATACTCAGACTAGGCATAATCACCTGCCTGTAAACCCAGCACACAGGAGGATCACCATGATTTGGAAGCCTGTGTGGATTATGTAGTAACAGACCCCATCTCACAAATAAATAATAAGTGAATAAATACCCTTATTTGTAAGACTTGAGATTTTTTTTTCTACTATGATTCCTTTGCTTTTCCAAAACTACCATGAAAAAGTTTTTATCTCTCTGCTATCCCTTTATTTTCCTTCCTACTTAGAATGTTTTTGTCTTTTTTTCATAGTTATTTTTAGCAGTAGTGTTTCTGATTCCATAAAAGTTCAATGAAACATCTCAAAGATGCATAAAATGTACAGTATATATATATATATATATATATATATCCAAATTTACATTGTCATTTTTCAGACTCACTATTATCTTAAGCTTGTTAAGAAAAAGGCAGTTAAACACTTCTAATTAAACTGAAATGCAGGGCTTGGTCAGAAATCTTATGTGAGTTGTAATTGAATAACCAGTTGCATCTATTGCCTGAGGAACGGATAAAAATGATTTTGCAACACCCTCCCAGAGAGTGGGAAAATAGGAACTGTTCCCCAGAGGAAGGGTGTGCCCAGGCCATGTGTGGAGTGGAGGTGGAGCAAGGATCCAGGCATCCCCTGGGACTGCTGTCTGGCCTCTTTCAAGGATCAGAGATGGGGTCACTCTCTGAGCAGGTCCTGTGCATGCCAGTGCCTAGGACATTTGGGTTTTCAGAGACTCTGAAGAGGGACTCTGCTCAGGTGTGTCAGTGGCAAAGCCAGGGCTTTCTAGCACACTTTCCAATCATGGCTCCAACACAGTGGGACTTGCAGACTTGCTGGTGTGTCCATCCAATATTTTCAAAAGTACTCAGGGTAACAAGACACCTGGAAATACACAGCCATATTGGTTAGCAGCATACAGCTCACCATAGTGGCCAAGGGACCACCATGACAAAGAAAGTCCAGTGACCTACTAACACCTGCAGAGGCCTACAGCATTGAAATTGATACAGGGATGAACCATTTAAAAAAGAGACACAGAGGTGGTAGGACACGCTTGGAATACCAGCTACTCAAGAACCTGAGACAGGAGACTCTCAAAGTCAAGGCCACTGAGCCAACTTAATAAGACCCTGTCTCAAAAATAAATAAATAAATAAAATAATAGTAATAATAGTAAAAATGGCTGGGAATTTAGCTCAGCATTCCCTTGGTTCAATCCTTAGTACTGCCAAAAAGAAAAAAGAAAAAAAGAAAAGAATCAATGATTATCAAATACTTTGAAAAGAAAAATGCAGCGTCTCTGACTTGCTGGTGCCTTGCAGCTTTGGTCTGTCTTTGGGTGACATAGTACCTCAGAGCAGAGCTTTTCCTCACATGGAACTCTCCTGATGTTAGGAAGCATTCACACAGACCCAAGTATCCCTTACCGAGTGCCACCTAAACACCAGAAGCTACACTCAGCCATTTTACAGAGTTCATTTCGTAAGTCCAACAGTACACCTCAGTGGTGATTTGGGGGAGAGATCTACCTATTTCACCCACACAAGGGTAAATCAAAGCATCTGATGATGCCTGCTTAGACCACAGACAATGCTCTACAAGTGAAAACCCCAAGTTTTTTGCATCCATGCAGCATCAGGTACCAAGGTGGGGCTAGACAAACCACTTATTCATGGGCAGGAAGAAGAAGAGTAAGAAGGGGCAGCCTTCAGACCCAGTGCTACTCTGACCCATGTGAAGAAAATGGAACAGGAAGAGCAATCTCAAGAATGCCTCAGCAGGCTGAGGGACCATATTCCAGGCATAGTTGCCTACAGGAGGAGCCTCAAGTGGGTCAAGCCCCACTGTACCAGACCAGTGGCAAGGAAAAACCTGCAGAAAGCAAGGTTAGGTGGATACAGAAAGGGCAGTGCCTGGGGTCTGCAGGAGGGATTGATAATGCTGAGCCTAGCAGGAGATCTGAGCAACACATGTCCATGAACTTTCCCATTCACCTGGCTTGTCTTGTGGTGAAACCATGATTCAAATCCAGGCAGTTTGCCCCCACATCCTGTATTTTTCTTACTATACTAAGCAGATCCATATTGGTGATGGGACTGAGGAATTTTAGACTGTTGGGGATTAATTTGTTAGACATTTTATTTTTTAACAAAGGCTTCTTTCTCTTGTGTTGCAGTTAGCTTGCTTACAAGCAGGAGAGTTTTGCCACTTACCAGGTTGCCCAGTACAGAATTTTATCCAAGTTTCTGGGTATAACCTTGAGCCAAAAGAAAACATGATACCACTGAAAAGTAACCAGAGCTCTTTGTGCCTCAGGCATCTCTGAAATAGGACTTGCTTTCTTGGAGATGTAGTATTGCTCCTTATAAAACATCTTTTTCAGAGGATGAGGTTATAAGACAATAAATAGCAACACCAGCTTCCAGCAATGGCAAAGATACGCTTTTTTCTGCCTTATTCTTGTTTCTCTCCCTCCCCCTCCCTCTCTCCCTCTCTCCCTCTCTCCCTCCTTCCCTCCTTGTCTCTTTCTCCCTCCCTCCTTTCTTTCTACCAAAGAGGAGGTTTTGTAGCCCCACAATCCATCAGAGTCATGCTGTTGGTGATAGTCAAAGAACATCTGTTAACCATCCACCATCCTGTGAGGTCTGTAAGCATCATTAGGCACCTACTCCATTCCAGGAACAGGAAATGAAACGGTGAATATGGGAACAGTGGAGGCTTTGCTATTACGAAGTTTTCCCTGTAATGAGAGGAGAACAAACCATAAACAAATAATTCTCAAAAGCAATGATTGCTAAGCCGGGGGGGGGGTGGCGCATGCCTGTAATCCCAGCACTCAGGAGGCTGAGGCAGGAGGATCACTATGAGTTCCGAGACCAGCCTGGGTTACACAGTGAGTTCCAGAGCAATCTGAACTACATAGTGAGACCCTGTCTCCAAAAAACAGCAATGATTGCTAAGAAGGATATAAAACAGTGTGTACAGTTTGAGAAACATATGGGAGGAAGGAAGTGTTGCTCAAATGATCCAATCAGAGCACATTTCTAACCCCCAGGGATGTAAGCATGGAACCAAGTGTGTGAGACAGGGGAAGAACATCCCAGGCCGAAGGGACCTTGAAGAGAAAGACAGTGCCCCAGACACAGGTAAAAAATGTAGCCTGTGTGGCTGAAGCCTGGAGAGTACACAGGACGCCATGAGCCAGACAGCAGGGAGGAGCCAGCTCACACAGGACCTTATAAACTAAGGTGAAGACTGGGTTTTCTTCTACGTCGAAATTCCAGGAGAGTTTTAACCAGAATCATACTAGTAGCTGATTTACTGCAGCGGGGAGATGCATTGATGGAGGCAAGAACAGAGAGGAAAGGTTGTTTGGAGGAGCTTGCAATGACCTAGGGGCAGATGATGGGGCAGTTGGAGAAGGTGGTGAGAAGTGATTGCGTGCAATTAGATTTCAAAAGTCCTTGGACTACTCCTACAGAGGCCTGTAGAAATTTAAATTCATCTGCAATGGAGGCTGAAATAATGGTCTCTTGCCCTTGACCATGTGGATTTTCACATAGGATTTCAGCAGTGTGCACCCTGGACCTGGGGTGGAGTAGGAGATCTTCACCAAAACGTGAGAAAGAAGCCAAAAGCCAGCTTCACTTACATGACAAAAGGGAGGTCACATCCAAAAAGCAAAATGTTAACTCCTATTTTGGGGAGATTTTAGATGTATTCAAGTCCTGCCATTGCTAAGATTATATCCCTTCTGGTAATGGACTGCAACTGGACATACCTGAGAAGCTACAGGACATGATGGGGAATTATATAGCACCACTGATAACTAATTGTTATATAGTGCTTGCCTTGTGGTGGACGCTGAGTGCTTTATTATCTCATTTAAATCTCATAGCAACTCTGATACTATGGGATTGTTATCCTCATTTTATAGGTGAGGAAACTTAGTCACAGAGATACTAAATGAGAAAACCTGGTTACTCTGACATTGAAGTAATCAGTGAAATAGGGCAGAGCTCCACTGACTTGAAGGACTGAATCTTTACCCAGCAAACCATGGGTGCCTTGCATGTATAGGCCATTCAGAGGTGGCTTGCCTAAGAAAAATAGTCATGATTCTGGAATAGTGAGCATAATGTGAACATTCACACTGTGTACATTACTGATACATCTTAGCTGCCAAAAGCTTAACAGAAACACTAGAGGAGGGTGCTGCGGCCTCAACAGTCAGAAATTACTGGATCACCCATGCCAGGGCTCAGCTTCAGCCAAGACACTGTTTTCCTCCATGGCAAGGAAACACTTGCCCACAGATTCATGCAGCAATTGTATATTGGTCTGGCACTGCACCAGGTAATGAAGAGAATGGAGAGCAGACCCACTCCCTGCCTTCCAGACTGTAGCGGGAAATGGGGAACACCAACATAATACGAGAGAATTAACAACATAGAATATATGTGAAAGATTCAAGTAGCAGATTGCAGAGCAGAGAATAGAACTGTATGAACTGAAGGGAAGTGAGGATCTAAAATCCACCTGCGTTGAGTTAGGAAGGGAGATAAAATTTTGAGGGGGAAAAGGAGAGAGGCACAATGGAAGCCACTAGGGAGAAGTATTTGAAGTACTTCTAAGGAATTCAGAAACCACTGAAAAAAGAAGCCTTTGGCTATATTTCTGCCTGAGGCTACTGTCCTTCAAAACTAAAAAGCATTTGCCTTCTTGTGGCTGGTGCTACTGTTAATATAGCACAGGAAGCCATTGTGCTGTGATTTCTGTTATGCCGGGGAAACATGGACAGCAAAATCTAACTCCATAAAGAACAGAAGAAGAATGTTCCTGGGAAGCTCCCAGGCTCAAATTGGATTGCTCTTGTGAATACTTCATGAAATAGTGGCCAAGAGTTTCTTAGAGATTATTCATCAATAATTGATATTTTAGGGAAGTGGAAAGGAAATTGGGAATCTGAGAGCTCCTAATCACCTTTCTCCCTCATCCACCCAACTCTCCCAGACATGGAAAAGTCCAATGGGGCCTCAATAGCGAGACTCAGTTGGATGGAAATAGAAGATAAACAAGGAGTTTCTAGTGAAGGAAAACAGAATTGTTCCTCCTCTGTCACATCACAAAGAGGAAAACAATGTTTGCATAAAGTTGCACATAAAATATTTCTAGGAAAGGCAATGGGATGTTGGAGGTGTCCCTGTCTTCATCACATTGCATGAACATTTTGACACTTTTTTGCAGACCAGTAAGTCCCGGACTTATGAACAAGCTCCGTTCCAGGAGAACATTTGTAAGTTGAACTCATTTGTAATTCTGCCAAAGAGAATCTTACACACCTTTAACACAAATACACAATGAATAACATAAGAAACTTCTCATGTGGCATGATCTTGTCCTTGTTCTCTAGAATTGTGCAAATGGTTGAATGATTCATGCTAAAGAATGAGCAATATCTACCATCTTTTCACCTCCGACCAGTCTCCCCATTATTTTCACTTTGGTTTCCATGGTTATTGCACTGCACTTGCTGGCAGTCCTCTCCACACCACCACTGCTTTTTCTCTTGCTTCCAGACATCCTGGGCTCCAGTTGAACACTGTACTACCGTACACCATCACACTGTACAGTAGCACACAGCAGCACCGTGACAGCGTCCAGCAGACATGTGAGCTACTTCCACAATTCGTCCACATATATAAATGTTCATGATGGGAAGTCTGTGCGCATCTGTGAAAGTTTGAAACTCCGATATTCATTAAGCTGGGGACTTACTCTACTGGAGATTGACTCCAAGACTTATGGATTGAAACCAGGGCCTTTGAACTGATCTACGGCTACAGCCCATTTTTCATTTTTTACTTTGAGATGGGGTCTTGCTATCAATTTGCTAGCTTCCTGTCTCAGCCTCCCAGATTGCTGGGATTACAAGTACACATGCACCACCATGCCCAATTACTTTCTGACATTTTGAAAAGACCAGTAGATTTGAAGTGATAGATGAGATAGATGAGGGTAGTTCTGATAAAGTGCCCCTCAGGACACGAGCCATCTAGAACAGTCAGCCAGAGCACATCTCTTCTCTTCCTGATGAATAAGAACTCTTAATAGCGACCCTACAACCTAAATTAGAACCATAATCACCCCTCAGGATTTGGAGGGTATTTGTTCCAAGACCTCCCATGGGTACCAAAAAAGCCATAGATGCTCAGGTCTGTTAAATAAAATCATGCAGTATTTGTGTATAGCATATGCACATCCTTCTGGATGTTTTGTCATTTGTAGATTACTTTTAATATCTAATGCAATGCAAATTCTATGTAAATAGTTATTACTCTGTATTGTTTAGGAAGGAATGACAAGAAAAAATTGGCACATATTCAATATAAATGCACTTTCCCTTACTATTTTTAATACATATTGGTTGAATCTGTGAATGGGGAACTCACAGATACAGAGGGCTGGCTGCACTTTAACTCCTTTTGTTGTTATCTTTGAGTTTATGATCTTTTTTACTTATTGAGAGATTTTACTTTTCTATAGTTGGCTCTTGTAGCCTTGGTCTTAATAGTTTCCCCCTTTGGTTTTAAACCTAACAAAGCCTTTGGCATCCAATATTATAAGTTACTGGTCTATATTTCTTTCAGCTTTTAATTCTATTCTATTGCTGTGTATGTCATAACATAATAATCTATTTTTTTCTTTCTCAAATAATTAACCAAATTTTCTGGGATTACTCATTATTTTATCCATTCTTTTGGTAATTTGAAATGTATCTGTATCATACACTAAATATTTATACACTTGGGTGTGGTAGATTGTGTTAACACAATCTTGCCAAATATTCCAGAGCCCCTCCCTGCAAGCCATCTGACAACAGGGTAAAACACATCCGGTTGACTTTGGGTGTGGCTACATGTCTTGGGTTGTTCAATGAAATCCCAGCAGGAATGACATGTGTCTCTTATGACTCAAAATGCTTTTTTCCTTCAGCAGTATGATTAATATTTTCAGATAGATGCTCCTTCATCATTTTGGGTCCCAGGATAAGGCAACACAAACAAGAACTCAGCTGACCCATGATGTATACATCACTGGAACAACAACAACAAAAAAATAGAACTTAGTTATACAGATATTTAAAAGACTTTGTGATTATGGCACAATCCTGACTAGAGGGTATTTCTAGCCTGTATTCACTTTCATAGAGCCTTAATTCTTAATTAGTGGACATTTCCCTACTGACTAAAAATGGACATAAACCCTTCTGTGAAAGTTCTGGGAAAGCATATTAAGGTATAAATATACCCAAGTCATTGGTTTTCCATGTTTAACATTTTCTATCTATAGTCAACCTTTTGCTGGAGGACAGCAGAAGAGAGTCATTGACCTTGTGTGGAAGGCATTACTTAGTGTCATAGCTCCTCCACTGGCAACAGAGGGGTCTTCACAAGGTGTCAGTATCTCCCTTCCATCTTGCATTCTCTCGCTGTCAATCCCTCAGCTTGGGCTTCACATAAAGCTCCAAGAGACAGCATTGCATTTCCAGAAATGTTGTGGGAAAGTGAAAGAACAAATTTACTAGGAAAATGCTCCAAGGCAGAGAAGCAAAGGGTCAGTACAGATTTGCCACAGACCCAGTTCCTGCAGCCTATGGGTGTGTGCACTCCTCACATATGCAACATTGTCTGAAGAGGTTGCTGTGCCCCTGCCCCTTAGTAAGACCTTGAACTGCCTCAAAAGTGGCATCATGATGTAGCACCACTAAGTCTAGAATGATCCATTGCAAAAGCCAGAAGGGATTTCCAGGGGTGGGAGGTTTTTTTTGGGGGGGGATATGTATCTTTTCTTCTTTGGGAAGTGAATTGTCTGTCCCTAATAGAACAGAATGTGATCCTTACACTGACAACACTGAGAGATGCCATCGAGGTTCAGGGAAACATTCAGATTTGCATCTTTCCAACTTTGAATCTACCTTTACGGCCTCGTATCTAGCCAGGAATGAAAATTGGTGGATTCTAGTTAGACTCACAATTGTATATGACAAGATCTAAGTCTGCTCCTCTCCCCAAATTTTGACATTGAACAGCAGCCAATATTTGATTCACTCTTCAGCTTGAAGTGAGAGCATACTGTACTGTTTCCAGAAGTATTTCTACTCCAGCTCCCCTTGCAATCACCTCCACAGCCCAGTGGAGATTCACAGACACATAAATCAAAGTTGGCTCAGTTCAGAGAAGGGTAGAGACCTGGCTGGACACCACCCAAAAAGAAAAGTCATCCCCAGAACAATTAGTCACCAGCAACATGATTCCATACAGCATATCACAGGAACGAGAACCTCCTAAGGGCAGTGCAATTGAGAACAGAAGCAGCTAGGAAAGCAGGCAACAATGATGAAGATTTTAATATAAGGCCACATATTGAAGACTAAAATGAAGAAACTGAGAATTCTTTGCAGCTACTACAGGAAACCCTAATATGAAAAAAGACACTCAAAAACTGCATTGGGTCCAGCCAAGGAGCAGTGGTAAATTAGATGATGGAAAGCAGAAAAAGATAAATCAAAGGTATTTGCTCCATCTCCTAAATGAGAAAGACTCTAAGATAGCATAATGTGTATGTTGCTGGTTATACATTATAATAATATTGAAGGCAATAGTTAGCAAACTCAATATGGTTCTCATTCCATAGCTTAGATTCAATCATTCTGAATTAATAAACATATTTTTCTCTTCATAAACGCTTAAGATAAAGAATCCTTTCAGTCATTGTCTCACAGATATATGAACAGGGTGGATCCCAATGCCAAGTAAAATCAGGACTTACGTAGCCACGCTAGCCTGTTCGGTTGACCAGCGGCACCCCGTGCAGAATTGCACCATATGCCAAGGCTGGGTCCCGTCCGGGCATGCTGCGGGTTACACTTCTAGCCGTTCTCTCCTGCCATGCTCACAGTGCCCGTGTGAGGCAAGTGGAGTAGATCTCTCACAGATAAAGATACTGAGGCACAGTAAAGCCAGAGTCAGAGAGTTGGCAAATCACAATTACTTTATCATCAAAACCAACTCTCAGGCCCTTTCCTCCAGGCTCTAACTGGCAAATTCTCCCAGGAAAATGTTGTGAATACTCAGGCTCACTGCAACAAACATCTGCCAGAGGATAACCTCCAATATTCTTCGGGACCTACTCTAAGTCTAGAGGTGAGCCCTTAGCATCCGTACCCAGACCATGAGATCCTACTGCACCTTGGACATGGCTGATGGACTGAGAGTGAACACTTCACACAACTTAAATTATTCAGACTATTGTCTATTTTCAAAAATGAGAAATACAGACAGAAAGTCATTGAAGTTAGGTTCTGCCCAAATTTCTCAAACAATCCTTCTTGGTTATTGACAAGATACTTTAATAGACATTCGCTATTTTTAAATTTTAAATTGTTTTAATTTTTGTTTAACCAACTAATCATTTTCTACTATTTGCAACCAAAGAAACACAACTTTTCAGTCAGTCTCATGCTGCAATTTGAACCTGCCTTTGGGCAGTGTATTTCTTGCCTTGCTTTTACCTATGTGCGTTATCTCTTCATTGATCATTTCCTCTGCTGCTTTCCTTCCTCACTTAGCAATGGCAAAGTCAAAACACTTTTCATTTGGACTACATTTTCCCCCAGATTTAATAACTATTTATCTTCTCAGATGACCATGAAAAAAATAGAAGGCTGGAGAGAAAAGCTGCACTTAGGTGTTTAAAAGGGGTGAATGGGTGGGCATAAAGCCAATGGGATTTCAGAAACGCTGTTAAAACAATAAACTCCTTCTCTAATTGCCCCACCTCCTCTGAACACCAAGGAGGTACTAAGAGTGTGTCTCAGGCCCACTAGAACCAGCTAATTGACTTACACTTCAGGTCAGTCCAGTTTGGCCTCTGCACATTCCCTCCCTCTGACTCCAATTGGCAATCCATAAAATACCACATCAGCAGGCTGGCAGGTAAACAACACTCAGAAGAATACCATGAGATCTTAGTTTGCAAGTGGAATCATAAAATAAAAATTATCACTTAAAACCTTAACCCTGCCTTTGCTTGAGCTAAGAGAGAAAAGGAGACTTCTTTATTTCTCTCCCACTTTCTAAGGTACAGTGCAGCAGCTATAAATTAGAACAGAGGACAAAGAGCAAGGAAGCAGTCCGGCAGTGCCCTGGAGCCTCCCTGCAACTTTATCAAGCGCTCAGCAGGACTGTGGGAAAGACAGCAGAGTCATAGACACCAGCAAGGTGGATGATTTGTGCAAGTGCCTAAAGGACATCATTCAGAGACCCTCTCCTCTCTAGGAGGTGCCAAGCATGTGTAAGCAAGAGATTTATGAGTCCTTAGTGTCTTCTGCTGCATGGTTAAAGCTGCTCTTAATTGGTTTTCTATTCAGATGCATTAAATTAACTTTAACCAAAATATTACTTATTTAATTCAGTGAGGGAAAATTGCATTTAGATTGTGTTGATATGCAGATACAAAATAAACCCTAGAACCTTAACATTTTACCACAACATATGGGCAAAGTGAAATGCCAATGACTTAGTAATCCTGTTTCAAATAAATTCAAGTACCATTGTGTCTAGAAGCAACATACTTCTCACTTGTCAGTAAGATGTTGGGGAGAAAGATGGAGGCAAACGATATAGAGTTGGATTTGGAGACTAAGACTTTACTCAGCTCAGATAGTTAAATCATTGGACTTAGAGTACAATGATATTATAATCAAACAGATAAGAACTCATACAAAGTCTTGTTATTTTAGTGAAATATATACAGGTGTTGTGACAGCACTGGGCTGGGCATCTTGAGACTTGGGTGTGAGACTAGGCAGCCCCTTAATTTAAAAGCACTTTCTTCTGGGGAAATGGAGAAAATAATTGATTCTAAGACTAGGCATTCTTTAGCTTTCCATCCAAGTCTTAATCATGCTTATAAAGTGCTATTTTCTTTGTTACTTACTACTATTCTAAAATTAGGCACAAATTCTAACTCCTGACATCCTTTGCAAAAATCCAGATCTAGTAAATTCTTGTTTATCTAGAATCTAAACATTCCCAAAACCTGAATGATCAGAATAGTTTTCATGAAGCTATATGATGTTCGATATCATGGGTACCACGTGTACAATATTCTACATTGCCTTCTGAATCATAACCAAAAGATTAATTTCTGCTCAATGTGGTTTTATGAAGTATGTTGTATACTAATTCAATTCCAGAGAAATCTCAGGAAGTGAGAGACGGTCCGAGGAGTTCAGAAAAGACTAAACATCCTACATTATTCTATCAGATTCTCTAAACCGCAACAGTGATGTTGTGGTTTGCATTGATTTTTTTCCCCATTGTAAGTAAATCTCCTTTCATTTGCACTTGCTTCACTTCCATTAGTTTTTCTTGGCATCCAGAAAGACATAATGGCTTCAAAAAAAAAAAAATCAGAATCCTGCCAAGTCAGTACACATAAAGAAGAGAGTCACAGACAGCTTTATTTCTTTGAATCTTGAACGGATTGACCCAAGTTGAGTGAAAAGTTTCCTTAAACCCAAAGTTTTATCTTACTTAAAATAGAGAGTTGTGTGCAGCCATTTGAGATGTGTATCTTCTCCTAGGAAGAACCTCAGTGTTCGGTAAAGATCGCCGGAGTGCATGTGCTGGTGGGCAAGATGCTGTCCTGCCTGCACAGTGTGCAATCTCTCGGAGGAGCCTGCACATTCACAGCAGGAAAGCCTCTGCCTCAGTTTGTCAGAGAAAAGAGAACTCACAGCTGAACACAGCAGGAGTGAGGGCTGTGCCCAGAGGGGACACCCCCTGAGTCCATTTGCATGAGGAGACTCCTCAAAAGAGATGAAGTTTTTGTTGTTTCTTTTCTTTTCTTTTTAATGCCATCATAGAATAGTGATCAAGATCATTAAACTCTAGACCCACAGCAGCTGGGTTCAAATCCTGATTTATCTGTTTCCTAGCTGAGTGGCCCTGGGCAAGTTATTTGACCTCTTTGTGCTTTGTTTTCCCCATTGTAAAATTGAGATAATGATAATCATCTATTTCCCAGGTGGTTTGTAAAAACAGAAAGTGCTTAGAATAGTGCCGGGCACATATAAGGGCAAGGTACAGGTTCTGGTTTATCTTAAATGTTTTAGGTTTTAAAGCCTTGTGCATTTAAAGGTCAGCGTGGGCATCTTGAGCATGTTTGCATATGGCAAGAAGGTGAAAGTCAGTGGAAATAAGTGAGGATACAGTCAGGCTTCCAAGCAACCTGGACCCAACTTGCCATACTCATCTCTCTGTGAACAGCTCTCTTTCACACATTCCTCCGTCGCTTTCATCCTGTTCTTTTCTCACCCTAGCCTAATCTACCAGTATGCTGCTCAACTTCTACATGCCCCCTGTAGACCCCAAACTCTCACTGAGCTGCCTGTCCTCTCTGGATGCTCCTGAAGACATTTAACCAGATAAGAATCTCTTTACATACTACTTAGTATTGTGGTTAGTATTTTGGTGTTTCCTTTAATCATCTAACTTACTAAGGGGTAAATTCCTTGAGAGCAAAAGGTCTCACTCCTTTTGGTAGCTCCTCAATTTCTGAGTACAGTGATTTTTCTCATGGCTGGTCCTGACCTTGATTCTTCAATAAATATATATATTTAAACATTCAAAAATCACACACACACACACACACACACACACACAAGAAAATAGTAAACTGAAAGGTGAGTTTTAGAGTCACTTAGTTCTCTGGCTCTGTGCATTTCTGCTGTAGAACCTTGGGTAGTAATTCTATCAGAGCTTTGTCTCCTCATCAGTACAATGGGGGTAATCATAGTACCTCCCTTACTGGATTGTTGTAGGATTAAAGAGGTAATGTCTAGAAAGGACCTGGAAGTGGTGGGGTATTTAATAAGAGTCCCATAGCTGTTAACAATAGCTGACACCATTGTCTCTTTACATACCTCATTATTATAATAAGCCTGGGGCTATTTTATTACAAAGACGCCTCCTCCACCTGCACATGACCCCTAAGGAGAAACATATTCTAATGCAGTACAACCTTTAGGGTGAAAATTATGATCCTGAGTTAATGTTTAAAATATACTTCAAATATACTTGTATAGCACATTCTGCTTAAAAATTGAAAGAAGGAGGTTTGGTATTTTAGAAACATGTCCATCAAACAAACATTTTTAAATGTTAGCTCTTGAGAAAAGTCCCCATCTGTGAATCATTACACCCCCAGCCATATGAAAATATAACCTGTAAGTTTACCTGTATAAAGGTATTAAAAAGGTCACCAGAGGGCAAGCACTAGTTTCCCCCAGTACAACAAGGGGAAAATAAGACTCGGAGAAACATTCTGCTCCAAGATAGAATTAGTGATACAGTCTTCTCAAATGTAACTGTTTATTCTTGTCAAGGTCTTGTTCAAATGCCAGAAGCAGAAATATTCTTTTAAATTCTTTGTAACTATAGTAAAAGGACATACCATGAAATTGAATTTTGAAAACCTGAATCTACAAGCAGTTAAGATGATATAATTCAAATATGTATCATTTTGGTGGCCTTGTAGAAACAATGAACTTCAATTATTGTATCAGTCAGATCCCAGTCAGGCAGAGAAACTAACACTTATTGGTAGAGAAAGAAGAAAATAAAATTTGTTAGTTGAGGTACTGGAAAACCTGAAGAGACAAAAAGAGAAGATATGTGAAGTGGCAGTTGTCAGAAACAAGCAAGAAGGAATAAAGGGAAGACATTAAAATTATTACAATTTAGAAGCTCAGATATGGGCTGTCCCAAACTGCAATTCAGACCCCTGGAAGGAGCAGCTGTTATGCTGGTGCTGGTTTCTCTGATCTTGGCGAGCAAGCTCCGTGACCCAAGGCCCTGGCCCAGAAACAAATTCAAGAGCATCAGCTGTCTGCAGCTGACATCTCTGAGGATACACAAAGCTGAGATGCTGATTCTAGGAATGCTGCGACAACTGCACCCCGGAGTTAACAGCTGCTTGGGAGTGGTACAACTGTTACAGCGGGATGAGCTGCTCGCCGGGGCAATGCAACAAGCACAGGAAACAACGGAGAAAGGAGCTCACTCTTCCGCCTCCGGCCCTCTCGTCCATAGCACATGCAATTGGCAGAGGTTAACTAGGGAAGCAGCTTTAAGCAAGAAAAGGTGCTTCGCAGAGTCAGGCCTTCTTGACATCAGAAAGAAGCTAAGAAGAAAGTGAGTTAAGGGCTGGGGATTTAGCTCCGTGGTTCTGCTGCCTGCCTCACAAGTGCAAGGACCTGAGTTTGATCCCTGGTACCAAAAAAAAAAAAAAAAGAAGAAGAAGAAAAAAGAAAGTGAGTTAGAGGTTGAGACAATGACTAGTGCAAGTGTTTAGAGGAAGGAAAATTTTAAACCTTTGTTATTATTTACACCTAATCTAATAATCCGTCTTTCATTGTTTATTTGGCTCCTACCTGCATACTTTCTATGATAAAAGTGGTAAAAAAAATGATCTTACCATACAGATGTTTTTTTAGACTACTAAGCCAAAATTACAGGTTTTATTTTGTTTAGTACCGGGGATCAAACTCAGGCCCTTGCGCTTACAAGGCAGGCCATGGAACCACTGAGCCAAATCTCCGTTCCTATAGGTTTTTATAAAAAGTATACCAGCAGGTTATTTTTAACTGAAACCATACAAAAATATGATTTAAACACTGTATTTATTTTAATAAATGATATTTATTTTGAGAAAAGAATATATATGAATGTATAATTTTGAAAGATAACATAGAGAGCCTAATCTATCTTGCAAGTGTCATTAAATAACCACAATGAATAACTTTAGTCATGGGCATTGCTAATAGAATCTACCTCTTACTGGGAAGCTCAGGACTTTTATTATTACTCTCTCCGAGTTGTTAATGGAATGAGTTGTTCAAGACTTGAAATCCCTAATCTAACCTGTTAAAACTTGGTATCATCTCACCCCAAAGTAATACTGAGAATCCATGCACACCAAACTCTAACATACTGGGCCAAACAATAGTATTCCTATTCACTTAGCTAAATGCCAACGGCATCCACACAGTGGCCAAGTTGGGTATCTGTTACTAATGGAACTTTGTAGATTATGGTTAAAACAAGGTCTCCTACTCAAATTGCTGACAGTTCAATGGAAAGGGTGCTCCTAACACACATAGAAAGCCTTTAAGTCTACACAGATTATCTGTTGCCAGAATCTTCTCTTCTCTTCTTCATGGGCACAGGGATTAGGGAGCTCAGCAGCACACCTTCTCGGGCCGCCTTGAAGCAGACTGTCACCCGGGATTAATTTCTCTCTCAGAAGTTTCTGGTAGCAGCAGTGTGCCTAGGCCATCAAGGTCTCTCCCCTTTCTGGGGTACAGTGTCAGGGGATGACAAGCATGACATTGAGAGCCACATACTGAGGATACAGAGTGAACACTTCCCTAAGTTTCTAAATGACTGAACAGAGAAAAGAAAACCCCTTGCCAGCTCCCCCCACAGTAAACAGGCCCTTGTTCTTGGGGCTTTAATATGAAAAAATACAAAGTTCTACTGCACACATGCAATATATATTTTAGGTCTATGTGTCATAGGAATTTTGTTGTAGTTGAAAATCAATCCAGTGTAGAGAAGGATATGAAGTAGTTCCTGTTTGGAGTTCATGGACGAGCTAAGTCCTCATCAAAGTCTTAGTAACAACCACAATTAATTTAATATGCCAAGGACCTAATCTTCCCATTAAGTGTCATTAAAACTTACTTCACCCATGAAGAAACTGAAATTCAGAGCACTCAGGTAAATTCCCCTAAATCACACAGCTAACAAATAACAGGCCCATAATTTGAACACAGCTATTTCTGACTATAAAGCCTGCACCCAGCGAGCACCACAGGCTGGTGGTGGGGGATGGTGTAAAGAAGATCTGGAGGTCTGTGGTATACTATCATGGCAGGTGTAGGACCGGAATGGCAATGGCTGCCGGACACTCCCTTTCCAATAATACGCTCATAGAAAAAAAAAGAAAAGTCCACTCTACTCTTCCCTTAATTGAGCCATTCTTGACTTCTGAAATCTGAATTGCACCGCCTTTTTCTCCATCCGTGCTACTACAGCAATGGGAAAACCCAGTACTTCGTAATACGGTTTAGCTCAAGAATGACCCCCAAGATCTCATGTGCTTGCAGACAGGGCTTGTGGAAAATAATTGGATCAGCAAGGTTGGGCTGGGAGTGGTGGGTCTCTGGGGAAGGTAATATCTCCCTCCTAGCTTCTCCTCTCTCTCTCAGCCCCCCTCCCCCATCTCTCCTTCCTGGTTGCCATGATATGAGCAGCTTTCCTCCAGCAGGGCCTCCCACCATGTTGTTTCTGCTTTGGAGCCAGCTTGCCATGCAAGGTCTGAAACTTCTGAAACTGTGAGCCAAAATAAACCTCTCCTCCTTTAAGTTGTGGACGTTGCCTATTTTGACCCGGCAACAAGGAAAGTGACTAAGACACCTGCTCTCAGAATTCATTGTCATTCAGGTATTTAGAAATTAAACCCTCATATCCAGGCTTTTCTCATCTTCACCCTCACCCACAAGCAGGAGCCCAGTCCATCTGAGAGACCAGTAAACGGAACAGAAGCCAAGAGCAGTGACATGAATGATCCTCCTATGCATAAAGAGCCTTAGAGAAGGCTGGAAGGGTGAGAGGGGATGCTGGCCACAGCACAGAAGCAGCAGCCATCTATTCAAAAGCAAATGCACATTATTTAAGATTACCAACTCTTACTGTTTATATCTAGATGTCCACCTAAAGGCTCCTGTGTTCATAGGTGGTGCTTCTTCATGGTAACTGGATTATGGGTGCATGATTCTCATCAGTGGATTGGTCCACTGATAAGTTTATAGCTAAATATTATTTGGGAGGTGGAGCCTAGTTGGATGAGGTGGGCCACTGGGGGTGTGGCGTGGGAAGCTTTATCTCCTCCTCTCCTCCTAAATCTCCCTCTGCTTCCTGACTGCCATGCCATGAGATCTTTATCCTTTGCCATACCCCTCTGCCACACCACCTTTCTTTGGAGCCAGCTGACTATGGCCTGAAACATCTATAAACCATGAGCCAAAATAAACCTTTCTTCCTTAGAATTGTGGATTTTGGCTATTGAAAATCTGTCTTACTTACTTTTTCCTCATGGAAACACTAACCATTTTCCATAGATAATCAAGAGCCAGTTCTAAGTTATTTGTTTTTGTCTTTTGGATGGCCATAGAGGAATTCAAGGTAAACATACAAATGTTGACCTGAGAACGAAATAAGACCATGCTCAGGAGCTACCAAACCCTTGGAAAATCAGCAGAGGTTTGAAAAGAGGAAGTGGATAGTGGTACAGAGTATGGACATGGTTTCCAGTATTATCTTCCGGCTCATGTGTTTATAGTGTTAGAACTAGTCCTTTTTTATGGATAACGATTATATTACAGAAGTTCAGTGGCTGATTGGTGTGCTATTACTAAATAGAGCCTTCTGTTCATCCTTCTGTACTCCAACATATCCTACGCTTTACGCTCTTGAAGCCCTTCCCAGAAGCCTGCAGCCCACTCCCACCAACAGTTCCAGCCAGCAACCCAAAAGGTTAAGACTTCTCCATTTGAGAGTGTCACAGGCTTTCATTGCAGAAGTTCAGCAACAACAGAAACTGGATTTCTTGAGTGCTGTTTCCCAACACCTTTGCCCCCTCTCTGCCTTCCAGGCACATGGCAGACTGAACCTCCTGGCCTCCAGATAGTCCAGTGTGGCCTTGTGACTAATTCTGGCCAATGAGGACTGGAATCATTACTTCCTGATATAAGAGCCTTCCGAATTATCATTACTTCTGCCACAGCAACTGGCAACATTTGAAAAGATGGCTACTCCATGACAGATATGTAGTTCGAGCAAGAAGAAAAAAACTGTTTTTTTCCCCCTTTTTTCTTTAGTGGTACATTTTAGGTATACAATACAGTTACATTCATCATTGGGATCTTGTACCTTTACATGATATATCTTGGTTCTTGTTTTTTCCCCATTCCCCTGCCCTCCCTTCACCCCCTCCACCCTTCTCTATTTACAGACTTTGTTTCACATTTTTTTCCTTTTCTCTTATTTCAAGCCACAGGGATATTTTAGGTATAATACAGTTACATTCATCATTGGGATCTTGTACCTTTACATGATATATCTTGGTTCTTGTTTTTTCCCCATTCCCCTGCCCTCCCTTCACCCCCTCCACCCTTCTCTATTTACAGACTTTGTTTCACATTTTTTTCCTTTTCTCTTATTTCAAGCCACAGGGATTTTGCAGTTCTCATTGTAGAGTGACTTTGCCCTTTGTGAGTAATAACAATAATTCACTTTTCTATTTTGTGGCTCTGAGGATTAAACCCAAGGCCTTTGCCCTGAGACATATTTCCAGCTGTTTTTGTTGTTGTTTTGGTTTAATTTTGAGAGAGTCTCTTTAAGTCACTAAGCTGACCAGGCTGGATTCAAATATGGAAATCCTCCTGCCACAGCCTCCTACAATAATTAACTTCTGTGGTTCTATCCTAAGCACTTTACTGTTTTGTTTTGTTTTTCTAACAACCCAGAAAGGTGGCTTCTGTTGTATCCTGGAGGGTAGAGATGAAGATATTGAACTACAGAGAAGTTATATAAATTGCCTAAGATGATTTAGTGACCTTAGCTAATTCAAAAAATGAAACTAGACTCAGGAGCAGGAAGTGTCTCTAGGGTCTGAGATGTAACTGTGCTGCCTCTTGAACAGTATCGTGCATCTTAATATGATCACTGTGACAGGCGTTAATAAAACTTCTCATCATCAAAAACATACACACTGCAAACCGCAGTAAAAACACATTGCTGTATCAAAGTCACCATATGCCACCACTGAGCTTAACTCTTGATTGCAACTAACTGTGACTATTTTATAAGGAGAAAAAAGCTGGCATTTGAAATCATGGTACCCCAGATGTCATTACTTGAGTTGCTAAGTCACATGACAATTTAAAAAAGTAATCGCATGCACATGAAATAAATACTGCTCAATCGTGTGAGTTACTTTCTCCAAGATCTGGCTCTCCATTCTTGAAACCAGCCTTCCTGATTTAGAGTCATACCTTAAAATTAAAAAAAAAAAAAAAAAAAAACAGGAGTTGGAAAAATTATCTATTTAGCATGTTTCATTTTAGATTAAACAGATTTTACTCCCTGTTCCTGGTAATTATATATAATTAAAAAGCACAGAGGAATGTGCGTAAAGACACAATGAAGTAATAATCATGTGAACAGTGTCTTATTTTAACTCACCGCTGAGGGGAAGTTGCTTTTATTCAGATTAATTTGTAAAAGGGATGATGAGAACATGACAGAGTGAGACAGAAGGGAACATGTTCTTTCAAATTGCTCTCCTCAGAAAGCATGATTAATGAAATATATCTAATTGCATAAATGCTTCACAAGGCATTCTTACTGAGTACACTTTAAAGGTTATGCTCCTGTGGAATAGCTTTTGGGGGTGAAGGAAAACTACCCTATTTTTTCAAAACTCAGTGAAGCTGAGCAGATCATTGCACTAAAGCGAGACCTGGCTGAGGAACATTGAGGGCCCAGAGCTGAGTTCTGTCCCTATTGTGGGCATCGTCTTTGATTCCTGCTGCATCTCAGTCACGTGGATGTCCAGAACACAGACTGGTGTGGAAATGTTGACTATGCCAAGGAAAGCACTGATTTGTTTAAAGGTAAAGAACTGGACATCTGCTGTGTGTGAGATGTTGAGCTCTGCGATTTGAGGCATGCAAAGAACAAGCATATTATCGCTCCCCAGAAGCTCCCTCCACACGAGGCACAATGCTGAGCACTTGTACGGCATCAGTTCATCTTTACAACTCTATGAGGACCCAATGTCATTATCAGTATTTTTAGGTCAGGTTGGAAATCAAGGCTTATGTTAACACTACCAAATGTGTGAATCTAAGTATTCTGAAAGAAGAGAAAACCTGAGCAAACTTCGGTAGGGCTGAGACCATACTGCAGTGTACACACAGCCTTCTCCAGGGCTACACCATGAGCTGCATCGGTTGTTTTTTCTAATCTAAAACCTCAGTATTCAGGTTTAACTGGCACTTTTTTGATAAAACGTGGGTTTGGGATTGCAGTTAGGGCACTCTGTCTCTGAAATGTTCACCATCACTGTTCTAGCCATTTAACCAATCTTCTGGTGCCTGTGGCAGCTGGAAGAGAAAAATATTTGCCTTTTATAGTGCCTCAACCATCTCAGGATTGAACCTAAAGTCTCTCTACCACCTCTAGAGAGTCAGGAACCAAAATGAGACTGCACTCCATTACCCCTTAAAATAGTGTCATCTTCATTCTAGTAGCCCTTAACTTTGCACGATAGCTTCCATGTATTTAGAATTCAGTGTGTAAGATCATGAAAATGTGTTCCCTGGGCCTAGAGCTTGTAATAATCCTATGAGTGTTGAGATGGTGGTGATGATAGATGTGTGTTGACTCACCTAACAAAATGCTAGAGGGGCAGCCTAAGGTTGTTGTTTAGACTTCAGACTCTATAGGCAGCCTGCCTGGGTTCAAATTCTCACTGAGGAAGTCTCTTCACTGTTTCCCCTTCTATAAAACAGAGATCAGCCCTGGACTGACCTTGTAGGTTTGCTGTGAGTAATAAATGAGTTAGTATTGTCAAAGCTCTTAGATAGTGTTTGGCACATGCTTAGTACTTTATTATATTACATAAGAGGAAATGTGCTCAATTATGACCACCATGTGCTTAATTCTGTGCTAAGCACTGGGTATAGGGTGGAGAACAAGATCCACACCTGGGTGATGAGGGATCAGGAATTAAACAAGAAAGCAAATATTTGAGATTATTTTAGAATGTGTTTACTAGTAAATAGACCTATGGCAGAGAGTAACTGGGTAGGGTGGGAGGTGAGGAAAGGACTTCTTATTACCTAAAGCCAAAGAACCGAGGAGGGAAGCTGGCATATGAGGAGCTAGGGTCAAAGGAGTCCTGACAGAGAAAACCACAAAAGCTAGGAGCTATGGCTATAAAGGTAAAGTGGCCAACTTGATCTCAGAAAAAAAAAAATCTAATTTCAGGTAGGGAAGGCATATGAGTCAGACAGGCAAAGCCAAATTAAGCCATACACCCATTAAGTGGAAGAGCATATCCCAGGGGACTTTTCACACTGCGGGCAAAAGTCTTACAATGCCTAAAGGGAATGTCCATCATGCCTGATGCTACAGAGTAAGGGTCCATTTAAATCAGAATGGAACTGGCCTGCCAATGTTACCAGCAGGATTAGGAATAGGCCCCCTCCTTTCACCCACTCTCCCCTCCTCTCATTAATATTCAGTGTGATCTCTTAAAATATGTGCTTAGAACCCAGACAGGACAAGAGACAACTTTTCCCTACATGAAATGCCCCTCCTATGTATCTTCCTATGTATTTCCTCTGTCTAAATCTGTTGCTGAAAAAAAAAAAAAAAAAAAAAACACAGGAATTCAGACAAAGGGATTACCTGGTCCAAACTCTGGTTGAGACTGTTCTGAAAAGCCAAATGAATAGCTGAAGTAGGCTCTCTGCCACTGCCTCCCGTAGCTATCCTCCCTGTGCAACCTGACTGATGAGCTGGTACCTCTCTGCCATCCCAGCCCTTCGCTTTGTTTTCCATTTGACAGCTACTGACCTTGCTAAGGTGCCAAACAGGTTTGGAAATCAGCTGGAGCCCAGCAGACCTGCACAGTGGAAAGTCACCTGTACACCCTGAGATCTGGGGCAGTGCCTGCCTGGGCACTAGGAAGTCAGCCCAGGTTCCCAGAGAGCCTGAGGGCATCCAGTCTAAACAGATATATCAGTTTGCTCACTAAGAGAACAAAGCTGGCTCTCCCAATATAATTACAGGCTGGCTGATTTATTATTTTGAACTTTGATACATGGCAAGGGTGGTGTTATTTGTGCCAGTTTGCAGTATTGGGCCAAAAGATGAAATACTAAGCTATTCTGATTGGTTCCAAGAGTCCATTTACACAAACAGTGCTCCTGCATATGCCAGTGTGTGTGCAGGGATAATACCACGTGGCTTCTTCTCTGGCAAAGCCCTTTTATGAAGGAAATTACAAATCTTGATATATTCAGAACCATTTAATAGCTGGCAAGCTACTGCCAACCACCTAAGCTACTGCCAAATTGACTGAAATAATCTAAAGTGTCCATCTTTGTCATGCTATTTGCATACGCAACTAAATACACCCCAGATGACAGATGCTAGATTTTCTCTAAAGAAAAAAATAATCATTTCTCCTTAGCCCTCGTCCCAGTCAATGTGAGCAAGTTAAACCCAAGATATGGAAAGAATACTTTGTAAGAAGTTGGGGCAGGGTGTGTAAGGGACATTGGTTTCAAAATGACAGAGGTTGGGATAAGGATTATTTTTCCTCCTCCACCTGACAGCTCAGTGTGCTGAGGCAAGTTCCTTTACTTTTACAAATCCCAGTTACCCCCACTATGAAATGGGAACCATGTGTTGTGATGGGAGTGAGCAATTTGGGATAAGTTACCCTATATGAGAGAAGCATTTAATAAGCTGATGTTCTCCAAATGATGGCAGTCTGATTATGAATCCTGTAGATTTGGAAATTCTCAGTGAAACCTTTTAATGTTTTGTATACCTTTCGATCATAATTTAAACATTAATGTAGCTGTATTCTGGGTTAGCTGAAAGGCCCATTTGGATTTGATTTTAGGGCTCTATTTGGGATCTGTGCTTGCACTCACCTTGGCACCAGGTGGTATTCCTTGAACTGTCATGAGCTAGAGGGACTAGAAAGAAAACAAGATTGCTATAAAAAAGTGTCCATGCCAAGTGAGGGCTGTGGTGCCTACAGGTTGTGCCTTGCAAGCTTCTGAGGGTCAAGCTTCTGAACAGGGAAGAGTGGCAGGGACACTGTGGCCACACAGCACTGGTCATATCAACACCAAAGAGGCCAAATGCCTTGCAAGTAGAAGAGAACTGACAAGACAATGCTTGCCACATATAATGCTACTTTGACTTTTACTGGTTTTATAGTTTTATTTTTTTAGCAGATGAAATTGTTTTGATTTCATAGTTGTTTGCAAGTAACCTGTTCTAGACTTTGTAGCTAACATTTATATATGGTCTATAATATACCCGGGACATAGTTATAATGTTGTAAATTATGCACGTGTTTTCTGTCTTGAATGTTTAAGTAAAAATTTTAAAATTCTCATCAAGAATAGATGTTTACTGCAAATTTTTCCTATAGAATGAGTTCATAAATCTTTTAATTTTTAGGAACCCAGTGAAAATATGTCACTGTTGGTGTGATTTTTATAAAGAAAATGAATGGACGGAATGAGAGACTTCTGTTCAGTGGAAAAAGCAGGCTGTGGTACTTGCATATAATTTGTGATTAAAATTGTGTTGAGAAAAGTATGTCCAGGAAAAACAGCATCATAACACAATATACTGAATTGCTGTTGGACTGGGGATGTAGCCTGGTGGTAGAGCAATTGTCTAATGTGGTCAAAGCCCTGGGTTCAATCTCTAGCATCACAAAACAAAAAGCAAAACGAACAAAAAGTTAAATAGCTGTTATATTTTAGTGATTAAATGATGTGATTTTTTTCTATTTTAAAATATTTAAGTCATCTTTAACAGACATAAAATGTTATACTTTTTAAATGTACATCTAAAGTGTAGGCAGCCCCTACAGGGTGAATGTCACTGGGGTTACCACAGTTGGCTCCAGGCAGCCCAGCACACACTTTCAGCTCTCAGAGCTCATACCCCAGGCCCTGTTTTCAGAAGATTCCTGTCCTGTGCACTTCAGATACCTACACAGCCCCTACACATTTCCCAGATGTGATTTACAGGGCAAGGTTCTCTCTTAAACACTTTTCAAGGAATGATAGCTCTTTTTAGTACTGTTGAATTCCAGGAACCCACCCGCTGTGCTCCAGGAGGTGGAATCCTCTGGGGTCTTGGCACATTTCCATGACTGCCCTTGGCAGATGTGCAATGGGCCTCTGATGGCTCCCATCTCTCTAGCACAGCACCTTCTGGCCACCTCCGCCTTCTTTCTGACTTTCCTCCCCAAGCCTTAGTCTCTGCAGCCCTCCCTCTGCTGGGCTTCCCGAGTTGCCTGCCTCCTTCCCCTCAACACCTCCCCTGGATGACAGTATGGGGACACTTCCTAGTGCCAGCTGCTGTGAGTGACTAAAGCTAATCTGGTTGCAAAAACCATATTGCATCTATTATACCTAGGTAAATATAATTTTTTTAATATCCAAACTACCCCAAGTCACAAAACTCAGTATCTTTGGGGGTGAGCCCTGGCACTGACAGTTTTGAAAGTTCCCCAGGTGATTCTAACGTACAGCTGGAGTGGAGACTCATCAAGTCTACAGCAGTTTGGTGAAGGCCTGAGAATGGAGACTCTAAAGCCAACTGCTGGGCATGGAATCCTGACTCCACCACACACCTGCTAGCAGCATAACCTTGGGAAATTTAACATGCCATTGCCCCTTGTTTCTATATTTGTAAACTAAGGAGAATGCTGATAATGACATCTAACACTAAACTTGATGTGAGGATTAAATGAGATAATACCCATGAAGTACTTAGAAAAGCCCAGCACAGAGTGGGCACTCCATTCAGGCTATTCTTACTAATAATTATTCAGGGATTGGGACATGGCTCAGTGGTAGAATGTTGGCCTGGCAAAAATGATGCCCTGGGTTTGATCCCTAGAACCATAAAAAAATTACTATTATTCTGAATAAAGGAACAGGAGCTACGTGAAATAAGAAGAAAAGATCCAAAGGGGAAGGAGAAGTGGGAGGCAGAGGGGAAAGGGAGGAAGGAAATTGAATGAATGTGAGAAAAGGAAAAAATGGAAATGAAGTCCTTCTGAATAGAGAGGGGTGGGGTTGAACAGAGAGCAGGGGAATGGGAAAAAAATAAGAACCAAGATAAAGTATATAAAGATACAAATTCCCAGTGATGAATGTCAGCACCCTGTATACCTAAAATGTACCAATAAAATTAATGGGGGAAAGGAGGAACAGGAGCTCTTCCCTAGGGGCAGGTGAGTAGGCTCAATAGGACTTGAGGCTATAGACAGAGTTTGCAGAGATCAACCTTCTCCCCAAAACAAGATCTTCTGACCTTTGCTGTTCTCTAGTCCCCATCAGACACTGCAGCTGGTCACCTGGGAATCTATACCTCTCAATATCACTCGCCCAACCTCTTCTAAGAGGGATCAGGAGCTTTAACAAGTGACTCTGACAGAAGCTTTGCCTATCATTATGAAAACCCATGTGTTTCTGTAGCCCACTCATATGTGAGCCTGGTGTGGGAGAGCCATGGTAGCCCCAGAAGCCTCTGGCAACTTCTCCTTGTCCCTGGGCGTGTGGGAACCAGGAGGGTTTGGCTGTATTTGGACAGAGTTTTTCTACCCACAGTTTGCCAACCTTTGCTGTAGAATAAATGCCCTCCCTTGCTCAATGTGCTGCACACCTGTTAGTGTTTGTTTTTAACCGACAGTGTTGATTTAGCATTAGGCCCAGTGGGGGATGTGGTTACAGGGCTATGATAAGGGCTCAGAGAAGCTCTGTGTACAAGGAGAAAAGGCCAAGTTGGGTAATGAAAACTGAACCGCCCTGTGTTCTGGCTTAAAAATATCTTTGCCAAAATTATGAAAGCACCACAAAAGCACAACAAAGTATAAACTATTCCTCTCTCCAAAGGAGGTTTCTCTTCTACCCTCAACCGCACAGGAGAGCAGTGCAATACTGGATTGGTGCTAAATTCAGAGTCATGGATCCTGTATTCTATTACTATTTGCCACTTTCTCCATGACTCAGTTTCCTCCAGTCTTCTAGTAATACTCTCAGCTCTCTCCATGTTGCAGAGGGAAGGGTTAGGAAGTGCTGGTCTCTGTGTTTCCCACTGGTGCCCCATCACTTTGCCTATTAAAGTGGTAAATCATGGATTTCCTGGTGCATAGCATCTTCAGTTACTGGGTATAGACTGCACCATGTGATACAGGAACACCAGGAAGAGGAGGAAGACCAAAGCAAACCCAGCACTGACCACGGGAGCAAGGGTGTAAACAAGCACAACCAAGATTTTTACATATCCACACTGGCAATAAGATACATATGGGTGTTGATTTTTCACAAATGATGATCACTTTTCATGAAGAAGGTGATTCTTGAGTGCCAAGTGACAAACAGCTACTCGCCAAGACAAGGTGGGTGGACAGGATGTTGTCATAGGCAAAGGGAAGCTTTGATTGAGGCTGAGTTGCAACACAGCATGAAGAGCTACAGCAGTGGAAGCTCTTAAGGGAGATGGGAGCTAAGTCTTTAAGGTGGGACTTTGAGTGTAAGAGTGTGTGTGCATGTGTGTGTGTGTGTGTGTGTGTGTGTGTGGTGTGTGAAAGAGAGAGAGAGGGAGGAGAGAGGCTGAGAAAAACACAGTGAGGAGTTATACCATGAGACAAGCAGGGGCAAGATCAAAGATATGAGATGTAAGGTTTAGAGTTTAGCCTACGCAGGCACCAATGACAACCAGTTGTGAGCCATTTTAAGAATAACACTATCAATGAAATCGTGCAATATAGTTATATGTGAATGACTGAGGTATTACAATAGGTGCTGTTTCATTTGCATTCACATTTTTTACATTGCTAGAAAACAGATGTGCAAGCAGTGGGATGACCTTGTTTCCTTGCCTGCTTCCTAATGACAGTAATTGAAGCTGCAGGACTTAAATTTATGAATTGTTAGCTTTGATTTGCAGGGTGATGTTCAGGGCTTGTTCCAGATAGGTGATGCAAATTGAGAAACTCTCTTTTCCAAAGAACTTTCCAAGATTAATTTCTGTATACTCTTACCACTCTCTTACTCTCCTTTTTCTGTCATGGATTTTTCTTCTAACTTTGTTTTTGCCTTGAATGTTATCTGGCAAAAAAAGATTATATCATGAATATCTTATAACTCCAGAGTTTCTGTAAAAAAAGAAGCCATTAATAGCTGAATGCCTTAAGAATATTTTCATGCACTTACCACATACAGCAGGTACACAACTGAAGAAAGCACGCAGGTTATGAGGCTGGAAAGTACAGGGATTTAACCTTGCCTAGGTTGCTTGGTCATTAATTGTCCTGATCAAGTCATTTTAATCTTAACCTTAATATTTTTATATGTAAAATTGAGCTAATAATATTGCTTAAAGGGCTTTTTAATGGTAAAATCATAACTGTCATGCTGATATGAAATGAACACATACTGACTATTTTGTTTGACACATAAATGTTAAATTGCAGTTTAAGGAGAAGAAAAAGAAACACATTTATGTGAAGTAAAGAATGTTGAAATTAGTTTACAGATAGACAAAAAACTGACTTGTCCCATGGGTATGGTAGGCTTAATTCCATCCAGACAGTACATATTTACCTATGTACAGGCAAGAATCGTGTGCCTTTGAAAGGCTGGGGATTTAGCTCAATGGTGCTACCACCTGCTCTGCAAGTACAAGGTCCCCAGTTTGATCCCCAGTACCAGAAAAAAAAAAAGAGAGAATCACGTGCCTTTGCTTTCAGTTATCTATATCCCACAGAGTCACAATGTCACTCAAAAAAAAACAAAGACACGGAGTTCTCTATAGTATCAGAATCAGATAAATGCGTAGCTTTCCACCTACACACACACTTTTGAGACAAGCTGGTACCACATGATACTGGCAGGATTTGAACTCACATGTGCAATGCCTTATGCAGTGCTTAAAATGTACCAATTGCCCAGCAAGTGATAACTGTTTTTATTGCTACTAATATGTGATGGTTGACAATTGCTTTCTGAACAAGCCTGTGCTCAGCCAGCCAGAAGGAGTAACCTTCCTTGACTACGCTTTAATTATGTCCAAGAGACTGGCCGGCACTGCTTGGCATGGAGCAGAGTTGTGAATGGCAAGTTTATAGTAGGGGTGATATTCTCATGAAATGGGAAATGGACTTTTTAAATAATGATTAACCTTGTGAAGGTGAAATGGCAAGGAAACTGAAATGACTTCTGCCCTGATGGATGATTTCTTTCTGAAAGCCCGTGTGTCACCAGATGGGGTCTGAGGAGACCCCTAAAGAAGAGATGAAGACATTGACTGACCACATCCATGGGATAAATTGTAGGTCTGCTGACTTCCATCACAGGAGAAGAATTAGGAAACCTCAGTTGTAGACACAAAGAGGTTGATTAGACAGAATTTTGGAAGTACGCATCAGAGAAAATAGAGTGCAGGCCCTCAAGAGAGAAGTGAACTTCATAAGAGAATATAACAAAATACAAAATTTTAGTTCAGTGACTCAAAAACCTGTTAATTTCCAAAGATGCAGATATCTAATCCTTCTTCCAAGGTAAAAAGGATCATTGGACCTAATGACTCTGAACCCTTTTGGATTATGGATTCCTTTGAGAGTCCTTTCAGCATTCTACCCCTCAGCATGTGTGCACATGAGGAGCTAGACTTTTCTCCTGCTGCAAACAACAGGAAACAACTCTGGCTAATTTAAGCAGAAGAGGGATTTAATAGAAGGAAATGGAGTGGGTGCAGAAACAGAGCTGCTCTGGGATCTAGACAGCAGGAACTAAATCCTAGTGGACACAATTGCTTTTTGTGCTGCCGGTGGAATGAATCCTACCTAGCCACGTTTCTCCTTGCTGTAGCGCTTCTCCTGAGAGGGACTCTGTGAGGCCTAGTGTTCACTCACCACTTCTTATTGGCTAAAAATGTAAGTCTTGTTGGCTGACATTCCACTGAGACAGAGTATGATGTAAAAAGGAATCACAATGTCCTGGTGCTTCTGGGAGAGAAGGAAATGATACCCAGCAAGTTAAAGAATAAATGCCCAAGAAAATATTAAAAATGCTAAAGTAATAAATACACATGTTCAATCAGAATTCCTCCTATTATGTATGGGAGGACTCATGAACTTTGGTTCACAAAACTCTAAAATCTAGAGTTTAAAAGTCCCAAGTTGTGATAGCCCCTAAGATCATTTAAGTGACTTCTACAGTTTCCTGAGAGTATATTTGCTATTGGACTTGGAGCCAAAGAAAAATTTAGTGAACCTGGGAGAAGAAACATAGAGATGAAGATACCAATACGTGAAAAGAAATAGGTAAGAAAACTAGGATTAACAAAACCCAGGTTTTCTCAGACCTAGTCCTAGATTGACTTATCCCTGTGCAAAGATATAGCTTGTCTTACCAAAGCCAGAGGCTCTGATGCCAGGGATCTACTTAGCAGGCATTAGGCCCACAGGAATTCCAGTAAGTGAAATTCAATGATGATGATCAACAGAGACCTGCTCTATGCAAACGATGCCCTTGCATGAGTGGGGCCAAAACACTGGCCCCTGGGTTTTACCTTTAATTTCCCTAGAGTGTACAGTACCCAGGGGAATTCATGCTAGAGAGAAATCTCTTTCCCATCTCTGCTGGAGTATGTCATGGATCTAGATTAGAGATGACCTGGAGTATCTACCTAAGTACCAACAGACTCATTGTGTTTCTCCCTAAAATTATTAGTAGGAGTATGCCTTAGTTATTTTCTAGCCACTGGGACAAAACACCTAACAACCACAACTTAAAGAAAGAAAATTTTATTTTGGCTTAGAGGTTGTAGTGCCTTCAGTTCATATTTGGTTGGCTCCAAGGCAGAGCAGCATGGTGGAGGGAAATGGTATAAGAGAACCGGCTCATCCATGGCACCAGGGAGTGGAGAGAGAGATCAGTCAAGAAGGGAGATAGACCCTTCCAGAGCACAAGTCCCCCAGCAATCCCCTTCCTCCCACCAGGCTGCCAACATCGCAGGTAGCTATGAACTCATCAGAGGACTAGTCCGCCAGTGAGGATCATGCCTCCTTGATCCAATCACCTTGCAAAAGCTCCATCTATATGCACATGTGGCTTTAGAAGAATGTCTACATAAAAACCATAAGAGAGAACATGGTACAGGGAGCAGAGAGCTTTTCCCCATTTTAGACCTTTGCAACTCGGTGCTGAGCAGATGGTGCAGATGACTTGCAGACAGAGTTATTTTCCCTCCTGCCTGCTCCTCCAGCGGCAATTCCAGGCCTTCTCATTCTTACACCCTCACCTAGAACCCACATTGGTGCCCTTCTAACACCTTATTCTCTTTGAGGGCTTGAGGCCTTATGATGCAATATTCTCTCTGACTGATGTATCCATCTCCAACTCTGTAACTCTAATTTATTTCTCAATCCAGTTTACATTTCATTCTTCATAGAAATTTTCATGGGTCCAAATTAGATTAGGCCCCCACCTTATACTTCTTTCTCACAGAAGTTACCATAATGGTAAAGTGTCTATGTGAACCTGTATCTCATCCTGACTCTCCTATGAGATCAATTCTGTAAAAGTGGAGGCTATGTCTGTCTCCCTCACTTTTGTAACTCTAGTGTCAGGCACACACTGGAGAAGCATTAACTATATGCTCAGTGAATGTTGTTTAGTATTGTACAGAAGAAGAGTAGTAAGGGTAAATAGAAAAGAAATAAGGTTAATAAATTTAAAGAACAATGAATATACTGAAAAGTATAGAGATGGAAACATGAAATAGAACATACTAGAATTCTAGACTATTCTCTGTTTGTTCAACCTCGAGAGTAAAGGAAGCAAAGAAAATTTATGGAATGTGGCCAAAGATAGTTAAGGTCTTAGTTAAAACGAAAAGCACATATAGCACTTTTGGTTGCCATAGCAACAGAGCCCTATCTTATGATAACAATATTATAATGAAACAAATACAAATAAATAAACAACTTACCAGAAATTGAGCAACAAGGAGTCTTTTACTTCACCTCTGGGGATAACATAAGGCAGACTCTTGAAGGGCTTTTCTGCTGCAAAAGATGTAGAACAATTATTTGTAAGATGGTTAAACTAGGTCATGGAACCTGACAAAACATTTTTAAAATGGTTATGAGAAAGCACATAAGGCCATGATTAAGATGGTCTTGAGTAACAGTACAAGAAAAGAGATTTGTTCTGTATTTCAGTTATCCTTTAACACAATTATGCTGTGGAACAAACAACCACAAAACTCAGTAGCACAGCACAATAGCATTTATCTTGACTTCTGCGTCTGTAGGTTGGCAGTGCAGGTCTGGTGCACTGAATCAAGCATGGCTGTTTTGACTGTGCTCTCTCTCACAAGCCTCTGGTGGATCTGAATACTGGCTTGTCTGAGATGGTCTCAGGTTGGGCTGGCTCCACTTTGCTGGTGTGTTGTCTTATCCTTCAGTGCTCTGACCTGCAGGGGTCCAAGTGAGGGAATGTAAGCAGGGGCAGGGTCTTAGATCCTGTGCCTACAACTGGCACACCATTGTCACTTCCATCCCTTTCTACTGGACAAAGCAACTAGCAAAGCCAGTTCTGATTGAGAGGATGGAGAAAAACACTCCAGTTCTGGATAGAATGAGCTGCAAAATCATACTGCTAAAGGCATAGACAAAAGCAAGCCATTAATTTTATGAAATACATTTCATAGGTTTTCCACAAAGTATATTTTGGGAAACGTCACCCAAATGTCAATGCAACTTACATTGCACCAGAACATAACTTATTATAATTATAAAGTATAGTAACTGTGGTGGATTAAGCAATGGTCAACTTGGAATGTCCACCTAAATTGAATCAGTGTGGTTGGGTGTGGAAGACCCACCTTAGGACTGTTGGCAATAACACAGAAAGAGAACTGGAGGGGAAGATCATTGGCCTGTTGATTTTCTAGAAGACGCTTGCTGCAGCTGATTTTCCTGATGTGAAGTTGGCTGTTCCCATGGTTAGATGAGCTCGGGTCCTCACTGCTGCTGGGAATGACTGCTGTTCTCATCAGGGGAACCCTGTTCACCATGAGCAACACTTTTTGCTTCCAGTATAGATCCCCCACCAGTGCAGACTTTCTGGCTTCCACCCTTGGCCTTTGGGTCCTCCAGGTTTAGATCCTCAATATGAAAAAGCATGAGACATTGCTGGCGGCTCTAGGCCACTGGCTGGACTCGTGGAGGACACTGCCTTGGACTCTAGACCTTCAGCTGGATGTGTGTGGAACAATGCTGTGGAATCCAGGCCTTTGGCTGTATTCTTTGGGTCTCTAGTGTGCAGCTAACCTTTTACACTCCTCTGAATTTGACTTTTAGTGTGGCTATTATTTTTTTAATCCTATAAATTATGTGTCCTGTATTAAATATATTTCCCTTACAAACCCTGACTACAACAGTAAGTGATTCAGTATAATATGGGCATACAAATAAACGGAAGAATGTGGTATCAGGATTTAAAAGAGATGCATGTGTTAATAAACTATCATAACAGAGAAGGCATTGTAGATTCTCTGTGGGGAAAATGTTGACAATATGCTATCCATAGGTCCTTACTTCATGTCATACACAAAAATCAATTCCAAGTTTAATGCAGAACCTAACTGTGAAAAGCAAAACAATTAAAATCCCTTTAGAAGAAAATATAACAAACTATCTCTATAGCTGGGATGTTGAGAAAGAATTTTTAAACAAGACACAGAAGGTATTGACCATAATGAAAATATAGATATTTTTATTATATTCTAATTTAAGAAGCTTCCAAAGAATAAAAAAAAGCCCCAGTCTTTAAATTTGTAAACTGTCTTATAATTATTTGCTTTATAGATAAAACAAGCATTCTATAAATAGCATGAGTAATTGAGAAACAGCAGCATTGAGAACCAACAAAAAACATTCAAAAATCAATGAAAAAAGATAAACAAATCAATTAAAAAAGAAAATAAATATACAAAGAGTCAATTCATAGAAGAAACATAATAGGCATACAAGTAATTGATACCCTGTTAGCTATTGGGTAAATGCAAATTATAATGCAGTATCAATTCATATTTATTAATTTGTTAAAGATTATAGAGGTCAACAATAATAAGAGTTAATGTGGAGCCACTGGGACTCTTAAACATAGTGAGTAGGAACTGAAATCAGTATAATTACTGGAAAAAATTTTTTGTTTTAACCCACAAACCAGCAGTTCCCTAAATAATGTCTCACATGTTTTTCTCAATTCATGATAAGAATATATGTTGCAGTATTATTTGTAATAAGAGCAACTAGGAAACATCTTAAATACCTATAAATATATACTGGCATATTTATACAAAGATATATTATGTTGCAGTAAAGTTAAATAAGCAAGAGCCTGATCCAGAAACATGGAAAAAAGTTCATTAAACAACATTCAACAGCAACAGAAACAAGTTTCAGAAGGGTATACATAGTATGATAACAGGTGTATAAAGGTTGGAGACATGTGAAGCCCCACTATATTGTTTAGAAAATATATACATATATAGTGAAAGCATAAAGATATGCATATAAGTGATGCTACAAAATTCAGGATAGTATTGGTAATAGTACTATTCTGGAAGGCAGATAAAGTTACAAAAAAAGAGAATTTAATCAGGAAAATACACAAGAGGCTTCAACTATATCCATAGTGTCATATGTGTTAAGCTTGGTGATGTTAACATAAGTGTTTTGTATTAGTCTCCATATGCCTCATATGTTTTTGAGGGTTTATTTTAAAAGTAGATAGTTAAGAGTCTTGCTATGAAAGAAAAGAAAAGATGGGGCTAAAAGAAGAATCTAAATAACATTAGGACATTAACTCCTACCCATATTCATTTTTGGGTTTCCTTGCTCCAGCTTCTCTTTCCATCCCACAGAAATGTTCAGAAACATTAAAGATACACAGTGGTAAAAGATCTCATGATTAAATAATTTGGAGGGATATTAGGTAGAACCAAGCTAAGTAAGAGTTCTTTTCTGCAGTACTTGTCTGAGTTGCTGAAATGTTAGGAGTAAGGCACACCTCTGAGCAACAGATACAGTGAGAAACATTTTCCAGCGACTCTGGAAGCTGTTTTTACACCACATCTTCACGCAAGGATTTTCTATGGAATATATTTTGGGAAATATACCCCAAATATCTGAAGATATTTATAAAGCAAGGAAATAGCTTCAACCTCTTCCCTGAAGTCTCATTCTACTACAAATTCTGCTAGCTTAATATTATGTTTTGGCTTGTTTTTTAATGCCCCTCAAAAGGCTCGTGTATTTGGAGGTTGATAGGATCCTGCAAATTCTGTATTCATCACTGGAATAATCCACTGGAGAATACATAGATAATGCAGTTAGGAGGCAGGGGCTGTTAGAGGCAATCATGGGAGGGGTGACCTGGAAGGGTAGATCTCCCTCCCTGGCTCCTCTTGCACTCTCTGCTTCCCTACTCCCATGAGACGAGCCGCTATCATCCACCTAGCTCTTGCCACCATGCTGTTTTGCCATGGAGCTAGCCCACCATGGACTGAAAACTTTAGCCAAAATAAACTTCTCCTCTTTTAAGTGGTGAGTGTAGAGTATTGTGTCTCAGCGACAAAGAAAGTGACTAAGACCTTTAGCAAAACCTATGTTTCCATCCCCCTGCAAAGCTCTCCCATGCCTTTGTTTCTCTTTCATGGAACAACACAGCATCGTAGAAAGAGCCCAGGTTAACTTTTGTTGCAGATGTCCACCTTCATCTACATATGCAAGCATTTCCATGAGAGTGTGTCTGTCTCCAAATTCCCCCTTTTTATAAGGACGCTCAACATGTTGGTTTACTGGTCTTTGGCATTTCTGCTGCCTAGTCTAGCATGACCTCAACTTGTTACATATGCAATGACCCTCTTGCCAAATAAGCTTTCATTCTAAAGCACTGGACTTCAACATAAGAATTTTGGTAGGATGCAATTCATCCCATTAGCCCAGTTGAAATAATACCTATAAAAGTACTGTTATATTCTTATAAGAAGCTACAAAATGAAAAATCCTATTTTTATCACAAATTACCTCATTTTAAAGCATTAGAATATTAGACTTCATTATAGCATACAAAGAACTTGCTTTGGTACAGATGAGGCAGCCTTGGGAACAGTATTGAACAGAATTTGCCCAGGGACTCTTTAAAGTGAATGTTGTCTGCTTGGTTCAAAATCTAGTCCCAGTAATTAATTATCTTAGACAAACATCATTCTGCTAGTTCCTAGGTGCACAAGGTTTGCATATCAAAGGAGCTCTAGCTGTGTGCAGAGACTGAATAATTGCATTGAGGTAGGAATTCAGTGCAATTTCCCAAATTTGCTGGACCACCCACTCCATGGTGAAAGTGAGAATCCAGATTCCTCTTGTGAAGGCTTATGCTGTGCCTACTGGCCCCAAATGTGCATGCTTTACGACATCATTTCCCTGAAAGAATTCAGAATAACATTAAGCCACCTTGAACCTAGTAAGCTATTCATGTCCAAGCGACCTCGTAGTAAGGTGAATGAAGTGCCCTAGCATGGAAGCAAACTGCATGAACTCTGATGTCCAGCTGCTTGAGTCTACATCCTAAACCTACCTGCAATTCATCAGGGTGAGATTTCAGACACCTTCATCAAATAATCATAATTACTTGATAGGGCTCCTACAAAGACTGAATGAGATAATCCATGAAAAAAAAATTATATCTGACACATAGACAACATCCAATAAATGGTAGTTATTATCACTCTCAGTATAATAAAAACCTTAGGAAAATCACCTTGAGATAAACATTTGTTTTAAATTGTGAAAAATAAAAAATAATGATAGCAACCAACATGACAACTTTTATTTTTATATATTGACTTCTGGTGCCCAAGGCTACTGGCACTATGAATGCAATTTTGTATTGTCTATTTTAATGTTAGCAATTTTTGTGTGCCCCCAGAGCTGTATCAAATCCCACTGAATTAATATACCACATTTTACCTTCCAGTTTTTCTATGGTGAGCTAGCTGGAGTTTTTGTTTTTATTATTATAGTTACCACTGACTAATACCACTTTTTACAAACCAGTGATTTTTTTTTTCCCTTAAGACAAGTTTATCCAGACAAATTTTTGGCTGGCTCTAAAGAAGGAGCAAGATGGCAGAGAAGCTTGGTGAAGAAAAAGCTGCTCATCTCTCACCTCGTGGTGACCAGGAAGCACAGAGAGAAAGAAGGAGCCAGCGGGGCAGGGAGGCCCTTCCAAGTCATGTTTCCAGTGACTTGTCTCTAAGCAGGCCTAATTCAGTGCAATCTCAGAGCCCAGCCTGTCAGTATATGAGGCTCTTGGGGAACATCGAGATATAAACTGTAACACTGTAGATGCTCAAAAATGTTTTATGAATAAGTCAATTATGGACAGGTCTGTGTGTGAGAAGTTGAAAACAGTTTAAACTGCTTGTTTGGATAGGATGAGATAGGAATATAACGATTAACAATAAGGGCTTTCAAGTCTGACAGACCTTGACTTACATATTAGCTCTACTATATTAATTAGCTCTATCATATGTTAAAAATTAAGGAATCATAGGAAATATAAGATAACTTTTATGAGCCTCAGTCTCCTCACACCTAACAGGTCTTATGAAGGAAAAAAGTGAAGGGAAAACTAGTTTATTACTAAAAACTCACAACTCACGTCCTCAAGAGGATCTTGTCTTCTTATTGGTAGGCGTTTTCTGCCCCAATCTCACTCCTTATTGCTTGTTCGTGCTCCATAAAGGGCCACTAAAGGGATCCCTCACCCTGTTCTCCAATTCTGGTCCATCTCCCGATCTTTCACATCTACATTGTCTGAGATGCATCCCATTCTTTTCTTTTCTTTGAGTTTACAGTTGTTTTTAGCAAGTTCCACTAAAAAGTGTGGATTAAATGTGTGGCCTGCAACCATTGCCATATCAAGTCAAGAATTTTCATAACTCATATATTATAACTAATGATTACAGCTAATCTAATAGAATTGTGTACCCAAAGGAAAGATCACACTGCATAATTGTTATAAATAGAGAAATAGGAAAGAGAGAGGAAAAAATGTACACCCAGATGATCAAAATGTGACCCAAGTAGCCAGAGGCTTATGTACTCCTCTCCTAGGAAAGGAAGGAAGCTTAGAAAATGGAGGAAGGAGACAAGGGAGAAGGAGGAACCTGTGTCTAGTTTTGCCAGGGGTCAACCTTCTGGCACACAGCCACACTCAACCTTATTTGTAAAGTTAGTGAATGGGCTGCGTTTATGAATCGATAACTAAAGGAAGTCAAAGCCACCAGGGTCTATTGAAACTCAATGTTCATTGGCCCTGGGACCAGTGCTGGCTTACACTAAGTATGCTTATTAGAGACTGTAAGATAGATAACCTACAGCATGTATAGATGTGCTTACTGGCTTACAAAGACTCTTTAAGAACTCGAAGCTTTGCATTTGACTAAAGTTAGCAAGAGATGAGTGAATATTAAAATGCAAAATGTTTTTAAAAGAATAAAATTAAGGTGGTGCCAAAAAGCCTAATATAAATGCAGATACAACATAAAATCATAACTCTGTTTGCTTGGGCCAGATGCCTGGAGCACCTTGCAAGAAGCACATTTCTACACCTGCGAAATGTTAATCTTGGGCTTAGAAAAAGGTAAAATGAGTATAGAGAATTCTGAGACTGCTGCAGCAAATTGTTTCTAGTTATAATAAGATACTCTAATCAATCAATCAAATAATTATTAGAAAACTTAAGCTTGGAAGACATGATGTTAGAAAATAATGATCACAGCACTTTATTATGGTACTTTAGAGCTGAACAAAGCATTTCACATAGTAGAGGATACTCTCTGATCTCAAATAATTCATAAATGTTGTACAGTGTTGTATGCAGCATGGTTTTTCTTCATAAGATACAATCCAGAGAGAAAAGAAAGGCACATACACAACGTAACATAACACAAGTTGGATAGTGATAAGAGCTGCAATAAAGGTAATAAATTATGATTGTCAAGAAACAGGTTACACAAAACAAAAATAATATAAAATGGACTTTGATCTTTTGATAGGTGAGTGTGTGATATAGATATTTCAAGAAAAGAAAACATCATGTACAAAGGCAGGAAATAGAAAATTGCAGCATGTGTTTTTTAGGGGTTTTTTGTAGCTTAAGTCAGGCAGGGAGGGTAGGTTGTGGTGGACATCTGTTACTTTTGCCTACTCACAATTCATTCTCTATTCTCTTTGTAATAGTAATTTCTTTAGGGAAATCCATCTATTCTTAGTTTCTGACGAGTAAATTCAACCCTGCTCTCTGAATCACAATTAGACCTGTTATCATCCTCTGACCACTCTCCCTGGATGGATTCATTGGTCCAGAGGTGAGTATTTGACTTGAATCATCCAGTGTTCCAGGACACATTGGGATTTACCCCAAAAATTTTGTTGGGATTTTTAAGGTGTTCTCTTTCCATGAGATCATTACCTGTAAAGGTGATGTTAAATCTTAATTTTCAAGGATCTCTCTGTGGCAAGTGGCACAGAGAAAGGCCAAATGCATTTATACACTTGAATCTTGCTGCAATGCAGGATGTAACACATTCCCCTTTTGTTTAACCAGTCTGAATTGCTTTCTGTCACTTGTAACCACAAGAGTCATAATGGTTATCTGAGCGCAGATTGGAGAGGGCCTTGAGGGCTCCTTCAAGGTGCTTCAATCTCCAGTCAACAAAAAGTAGAGTCACAAGAGGTTTGGAAATTAATGGGTGTTGAAATTTCATACTAGAAATAGTTTGAAGGCAATGTAGTAGGTAGGAAAATTTTGCAAAGGCAAAGTCAGTGGCAAAAATTGTTGATTTTGTGAGTTCCTGGGATTTACCATTGTCATAATTTCTGAAACTCTCTGTGCAATGAGCATTGTTCTAAGTACTGCACACGCAATAACTTGCTTGACACTCATGGCAATCCTAGAGAAAGATCTGCTTTTTATCATTACTACATCAGTTCCATCAGGATAGTCCAGTTATTAGGCTCATTTTACAGAAGTTAAAAGTGAGGCACTAGGAGGTTAATATATCCCCAATAATCCAAAACTAACAAATGTCAGAACAAGGTTCAAATAAACCTCGGGATCCAATACCAGATCCTCTCCTCAAGGAAGAGAACTGCTAGTTCCATGATGTCTTGTAAGCTCCAAATTCTCTTCCCCGGTGGCCCATCCTTTCCTCCTAATAGCTTGAATGCCTTTATTTAGAACCATTTATTTAGCTTAGAAAAGACAGGTGGGCCTGTTGTTTCTACAATGCACCAGGGCATGAAAGGAAGACATCGGCCTGTTCCCTTTAGAACATCAACAGAACCTAAAGAAGACAGGTGAATTTGGGAGAGAAACAAGGGAAAGAATGTAGATTTGCAGCACTAATCAGGGAAATGACAACTCTTCCTGGCATTGGCAAAAGACACCTGGTATGGAGATGAAGAAAGAAGGGGCACAGAAACTTTGTTTCCTAACAAAACAACAACAAAACCAAAAAAAACTCTCCTATTTCCTTCAAAGTGCAGGTTTATATCAAAATTCACAAATGCACATCCTTACTAATGCGGTGCATACTTCCATAAATGGGCATTGCCAGTGTTGCTTCAGTTAGTCCTTGGATACAGGGAGATGAAATCAGGCCTTCCAAATACTGTCACTGTTGAGTTCCTTCTCTCTGCCAGACCTTCCCACAGGCCCAGATGGTCTACTTCTCCTTCCCTCTCTCTTCCTGAGGAGGTGGGAGAAAAGAGGGAAGAAGCAAGTAGTATAGAATTTCCAGTACTAGCCCTGGCTCATCCCCACCCAGCAAGGCTGGTGCCAAGCAAACCACGGATTGGTAATTGGCTGAAGTGGGCCTGTGCCCATGCCCTCCTGCCACCCATCCGCCCCTCACAGGTGCCACCAACTTCCTGCCTGCTCAGCTCCCAGTTCCCATGGGGGTTCTCCCTGAATTCTCATTGTATTGATACAAATGATTAATTATATGCAGAAGTGATGCATTCCTGGGTCACTCAGGTGGCCACGTGAATGGAAATATTTCAGGGGAGAATTTGAGGGAGAAAGCATCATGCTTACTGAGTTCATTCATTTGTTCATTCATTCATTAAATATTAATTGAGAACTTGTAATGTACCAGAAACTATTCTTGGTGGTAGAGATAGAGTGGTGAGCTGCTGTCTTCACAGAATTTTATTCTAGCTGGAAAGATGAACAATAAATGAAGCAATAAATATACGAATTAGTGACAGATGGTAAAAAGGAGGAGGAGGAGGAAGAGGAGGAAGAGAAAGATAAATCTCTATAAGGCTAGTTAGAGAGTAAGAGAGTGCTAATTTAGGAAGAGCTGTCAGGGAAAGCTTTACTGAGGAAGTACAGGCAGTATCACCCAGTGAAGGCTGGAGGAAGACTACACCCCACTGAGGGGGAAGGAAGGAAGTAAATCATTCTTGGTTTGAGGTTAAGAACACCCGAGTGGCTAAGGCAAAGTGAATAAGCAGAAGAGTCACAGAAAATGAAATTGGAGAAGGAGCTGTGTGCCAGATGAGACTGTTATATTTTTAGGATGATAGCAAACCACAGGAGATCTTGTACAGAGCAGTGACACAAAGTAATCTGTGTTTTAAAAGCTGTTTGAAAAGGGAAGAATGAAGCAAGGAAGAAGCAGAGAGACCTGTTGGTACAGGTGAGAGAAAAAGGTGACCTGGCCCTGAGTGACAGTGGTGGAGGTGGGCAGAGTGGTCAATTTCAAGATCTATGCTGAAATTGGGTCCTTCAGTCTCACTGTGTGACTGTGAAGTGGACAGTTCTCACTACTGTGCTACTTGCCTTTGGGTCACCTCTGAATTCAGTAGCATAGATGAGAAGGCCACTCCCCAGCTCACCCTGCCCTGTGCATGGGATCCAATACTAAAGAAGCCATCTTGTCCTGCAGGCAGGAATGCCCTGTGTGCAGGCTGGGACACCATTATGCCTATATCTACTACCCTCTGCCAAAAGGTGACAGGAGTGAAGGGACACACCGTCTGAGCTAGATGATTCTGATGTCGCTCTGTGTACTTCCCGGAGGCCCAGGCTGTCATGTGGACTTGCCCTCCCTCCCTATCTCCCTCTCCCTATACCTTCTCACTAGCTTCATTCAGTTCCTTGCCTCAGTCTCTACTTTGGGGCACATCAGATGGGGAATTTGCCCTCTTTACCAATTCCTCACTGCCTTAGCCTTCTGTTCATGCCGTGCCTGTTGAGCAAAACTTTCATGAGACACAGCCCTCATACACCAGTCCCTCATTTTCTTTCAGGGATCTATGGGGCTTACAACCAGAAATAGGTCTTGTCCTCATTTCTCCTAAACACTCATCATTCATCTCCTCTATAGAGGTCCACATCTATAGCCCCATTTATGGAAAGCCATTGAAAAACAGTTGTGCGTCAAAGAAAAAATAATCAGAGGCCCTTTCCAGGGAGGAGAGCACTGAAAACATGGTTTAGCCTCAAAATACATAGATAGACCTGAATAGAAACATTGCTAAGTTTATAAATGACAGAAAAGACAAGGATGTGGCCTAGTGATATAATGCAGCCAAGAGATAATATTCTTCAATGAGAGTTGGCAAAAATCACTTAAAGTAATTTGGTTGGTAGGTTCTGAATTTTTTTATTAGAAATGACTATAGATTAAAGAGATTTAGGGCAAATAAGTAATACAAAGTAGAAGAAATCTTTAAATCAAATAGACATTTTAATAACTATGCTTTAAATAAATCCCCCCTCTGAAGCCATCTAATGTTTAACAGCTGCAAATAAATATGACACCAGGAGAAGCTAATCAAAAAGTTTAATAATGCAGGAGCCAAAGTAGTAGAAAGGAAACAGAAGCAGTTCACTTTCAGTCCCTCTAAGATTCCAGCTTCCCTCCCACCTAGCAACCAGCAGCTGGTCTTCCTTCCACCTAGCACCCAGCACCCACAGCCTGTGCAGCCTCCTGGCTAACACCTATGGAACCAGCCAGACTGGGTATGAATCTCAGCTCTATCACGTCCCATTACTGTGTGCCTAGCCAACCAAGTAACTTGGCCTTCCAAGCCTCAGTGTTCATGGCTAAGAAGTAGGACTAACCCACCTGATACAGTTGTTCTCAAAGTTAAGTGGGCCAAAACATGTAAAGGCAGAAGAAGTGCTCAAGAAAATGTACTATTGCAGTTTCTATTACTACCTTGCCAAAAAAAAGCAGAAGAGAGCTAGAAATAAAGAAAGAGAAAAGGGAACAGATTGGCAGAACAGAGAACAGAGGGGAAGGTTACGTTAGCAACAACTGAAAGTTTGCTAAGTAGAGCTGATATTGCCCTGGCAGGCTGACCAGCTGACTTCAGTTTAGATCAGTCAGAGTGATGCTCCAACCAGCTAATAAACGGTGAGTATCACCCCTGCCTTGGCTTATTAATTATTCAACCTCAGAGAATCCACTGGATATAAATCTTTACCATCCTTTAGCAAATCAATACGGCAACGCATATCAAAGGGCTGTAAAACTGTTAATACTTATCTTGCACCTGGGAATTTATTCTGTATACAAAGGAAGAATAAATTATAGACACTGGTACTCATATAGGTGCCATCTACGGAGGCAAAACACCACAAGAAGTGCAAAGAGCCAAACAATAGAGGATCTGATTGCTAAATTAGTTGCTGTGCATTTCCACAGAAGAAATTAAATGCTATTATAATTATGAAAAATCTTCTAGAAACATTGTGTTATGATGAAAAATATGATGAGTACACTCTGATATAGTATATAAATTACAGATGGATAGGAAAAACAAAATATGCCAGAATAGTGTGAAATCAATGTCTTCCTTTTTTTCCAAAACTGTTCAGTGTGTTTATCATATTATTTTAACAATTAAAAGGGACTGAGTTAGGAAGAGAAGGACCTCTTCCAAACCTCAGGCTCAGAAATAAGGGATAATGCATAGAAAGCACTTTGCTAGAGTTTTCTTTCTCCCAGAGATGCCTCAGCCCACCAAGGGGGCTCTGTGTGAATTAAGATAAGTAGCCCCCCATTGAACTGCACACTCTAGAATGCAGACATTTGCTTTATTTTGAGCCCTGCTCACAACCTCGCACCCTCTGTGGGAGGTGATGAATCTCCGATTCTTCCAGGAATGTGTTGGCAGAATTGCCAATGAGCAGCTCCTGTAGACCAAGAAATTAATTATTTTAGATAGCATGTGGATGAGATTTAGAACTATAGCAGTAGAATAAAATGTGAGTGATTTAAAAACTAAATTATATGGTAAAATGAAAAGTAGATCTCTTTTCCCCAACACCTGCAAGTTGTATACTTTCTAAGCATTCCTCTCCTGCCTACTGAGAATTATATTTAGACAGAACCAAGAAAGATATTGCACCCAAGATCCCACAAAAAGCTTGAGATGTGAGTCCCAGATGTAGAAGAAAGCGAATTTGCCAAATCATGGTGTCTATTCCTTCACCAGAGACAGTAGCATTCTAGACCTCTGATGAAAGGCAAGGACAATTGTCCACAATGCTATGGTGGGCACCCAGTTGAGAGCCCTGGTCCCACTGCAGCTGTGGTCCTTATTAGGTCCCTTCACCTCCACATGTGTTAACAGAACCCAGGACAAACCTCTGGCACCTCATAATAAGGGCTATGTCTTTCCAAGGAGACTGCAAAAGAGTGCAAGTATTTGGGAATCCAGCGGACATTTTCTGTAAAGGGACCTTTTTATGTTCAGCTCCCTGTTGTCAGGGATGGAGTGTGTGAAGACACGCTCCAAAAATGTTCTTACAGTAAAGCCATTTCTGTCCCAGAAGAGAAATGAGGAAAGGGAATTTCTGCTCTGGGTGAAGAGCGAGTGTGAAAGTTCTTCCTGCCTTCCTCAGTTCTACATCCAGAGGCTGAATGAAGCTGGTTTAGGGCGGAAGCAAACAGCTATTATGGTGTCCCTGCGTTGAGTGCAGATTGTCACCTCGTCATTGTTCTTTTCACACTCTTCTGCTGGGATGTACTGAGGTGGTAGCCTCTGCTGAAACTGAAGGTGTCATTTCTCTTTTGGAGTTCACATCTGGCAAAGCCCTATGAGCCCAGGGCAAGGTGGTGTCGTTCTAGGGAGTGGCTACATTTACTCAGGAGCAGGTTTCTGCAATCAGCAATGCAGGACTTTCCAGACTTACCTTTGGCCTGCTCAACTCGACTCTAGTTCCCTGTGGCACAGTCTTTGCTGACAGGGAGACCCTCTCTATCCAGCCAGACCTGCACAGTGCCCCAACAATGGGGCAGTGGGCAAGGACAACACAAAGAGCAACATGGCAGACCTCCTTTTAAAAGCCACTGCACAACATGTATCCCAAACCTGGAGAGTCCTTTTCCCTTGGCACACATATACTTTAAATTTTCTGGACTGATTCCACCAACCTCCTGTTAGGGTTTGGTAAACAGAAGGCAGTCATCAGGAAGGCATTAATACAAATGTCACTGTGTACGTCACTCTCCCCAAACCAACAGCAAGCCTGTTCAAATGCCAGAGGACACCAAGACTTTCTTGAGGAGGTGCTGCAGAGAGGAGATGCCTGTCTTTCCTTTCCCTGAGTGTGCCACAGACAGCCTCTGTCCTGGCAGCTCCCAGTTTGCTTCCTTTCTGAACACTCTGAGTACCAGGGCTGCGGATGTGGTGTTGCAAAAAGTCAACGTGCTCGGCTTAAAAGGAGGCAGCTGCACAGACGCACAGGCTGGAGTCGCCTGGGCAGGCTTCAGCACAGTCACAGCCCTTGCTTTGAATTCTAAGATGTGTTTGTGGCTGGCGGTTTAACTGTAAATCCCTCACAGATAACTAACCAAAGGCTTTATTCTCCATATCCCCCAACTTGGGCAGATCTAACCAAACTTTTTTCGAAATGGAAATGTTTCCCTGACCCACGGATTTGCATCTCGGAGAAGGTACACCACTGAAAGATAAAAGCTCACTGCCGTGCTATATTCCTCTTCCCTTAGCAAAGACTACTTTCTCTGCCCAGAAGAACCACCCACCCATCCTCACGACCCTCGAAGATTCAGATCATATCCTTCCACTTGACAGGCATGGATTAACCACTCCCTTTGTGAGCCTCGAAGTCGTTCTTTGTGCGGTCTCTAACCTCTACATCTACCAGGGACATAATGATTAAAACAGTGATATGTGACAGTCCAGGAGCGTTTCTACTGCGGAAGTAACTTCCCCTGCAGAGTGGTTGAGGATCACAGAAGGATGTCCTCTTCCTGACATCCTTTCTGGCTTTTCTCAGGCATTGTTATTTTCTTCTCTTGTTCTATCAAAAGAACATACACCATACCCCCATTGTAAAATGTCTGCCTGATCACTGCCCCAAACTCTACATTCCTGACATGTTATTAAGAGGTCTTCAAGGTCGAGGACGGCCCTATTAATCAATTACCTGGTAAATGGTCAATGATAGGAATAAATAAATATCTGCAGAAGCAATTGTTTTTTAAGTCTCTGGGCAATCTCGGAAGTGGTGGCATGGAAGCCATCAGAACTATGGAACTGGAGGGTGAGTCAGCCCATTCTGCTTTGCGGGTATTGGTCTTTTCCCATAAGGGATTTTAACTGCTTTTCATGTATTAAAGTTATTAGCTCTTTGCTAAACATTTTGGAAATATTTTTGTTCATTGCTTATCCTATAATTCTTTCTTTTCAAAAATCTATATAATGTTGAATTTTTAAGTAGGTCATAGCTGTCGATCCTGCACTATGAATTTGTCTTTTATTCTGTTAGGAATAGTCTTTCTCACAACCAAATGAGGAAAGTACCGGTTCATGTTTCTTTGTAACTTTATGAAAGTTTCTTGCATTATGCGTGTGAAGGAATGGGAGAAGGCAGTGTTTTAAGGCAATTCTCCTCTCAATAGTGTAACCTGCTGTATTGGGTCGTACAGCAGATTTCGCACCTGAAACCAGAAGCAGAGAAAGACAAGAAGTCCTGTGTGCTTGTCAGGCCAGCTTCTCTATGCTTCTTTCACATGCAAATGGAAGGGTATGAGGGAACATTTCACCTAAGCTTGGTATATATGGCAGGCAGAATAATGAGGCCCAAAGACGTCTATGTACTGATTCCTGAAATCTGTGAATATGGCTTTATAGGCATGATTAAATTAGAAGCATCAAGAAGGTAAATGACCCTGAATTATTCGTGTAGGTCCCCGTAAGAGGTAGGCAGAAGGATCAGAACTACAGAAAGGCCTGGGCAATGTAAGCAGAGATCAGACAAAGAGAGCAAAATGTGCAGAAACTGTGCTGCTGTCTTTCAAGATGGTGGAAAGGGACATGAGCCAAGGAAGTTAAGTGGTCCCTAAGAGCTGTAAAAGGAGAGGAAATGGATTGTCACATAAGACTTCCAGAACAAATGCAGTGCTGCTGACACCTTCATTTTAGAATTCTGGCCTCCAGAATAGTAAGACAATAAATCTGTTATTTCTAACACTAAGTTTGTGGCAATTTGTCATAGCAGTGATAAGAAAACTAAAACAGGGTCATTAAAGTAGTTAAATCTCAACAGAAGTTCCTGAAGATGATTGCTTCTCAGCCTGTATCCAATTACATCAGCTACTGCCAGGATAATATGATTAATAACACCATCAATGGAAAGTCCCAGAGTACTGGTATCTTACCCAAAGAGACACAGTGATAGTCACTTAAGTAAGCATAGAAGAATATGGGCAGAAATTTGAAACTTTGGGTTCTTTTCCTTTGGCCCAGAACATTCTCATGAATTCTCAGAGCACTTCATTCTGGTATGTGTCTACAGGGACAAAAACAATACTACCATTTAGGTTTATTGTAAGGATTAAAAAAGTAAAAACATACTGTGTAGCACTTAAAATGTTGGCTAGCACATAGAAAACAATTAGTAGGTGTTACCTATTATGGCTATTTCTATTAGTCAGGAGTGTCCAGAGACACTGATGAACAGGAGATAGATAGATAGATAGATAGATAGATAGACAGACAGACAGACAGGGGCCCAGGTAAGAATTTGCAATGTGGTCTTGAGTCAAAAGGCAGCCCCAAAACAGAATTCTTTCTCCCTACATCTTTTCTCTTAAGGTTTTCAACTGGTTAAAGTCCACCACTTTAGCAAGAAGGGGAGTAATCTACTTTACTCAGTCTACTGATGTAAATGTCATTCACAACAGTAGACCTGGTACTTGGCCAAACATCTCAGCACTGTAATCTAGCTAAGTTGACACATAAAATTACCTAAAACACTATTACTTGTTTCCTTTCTCATATCAATGACTAAAACTTCCAAGAAAATATTAAAGTAGCACTCTTATATAAAATTCAATAGCGAAGGTGATATATTTTCATCCTATTTCCAGTTTTAATGGGGATGCTGTTCTATGTCTCCAATTTTTAGAAGTACAGCTAAGGAATCATTCTTTATTCCTACTCTACAATACTTTTAAACATAAATAGATACCATCTGCTAAGATAATTATGTAATTTTTTCTTTTGACTTATTGAAATGCTGTGTGTCCTTTCCTTTATAGATTTCAAATTAATAAACTATTCTTTGCATTCCCTTGGTAAACAGGAAAATTGTAGTCTTAAGACTTTAATTAAAAAGTTTAATAATTTAATTTTTGGGGTTAGGGTTCATTTTTGACTAATTTTCCTAGGTCAGTAGCAGTTGTGCCTGAAAGATTTTGTTTTCAATTATTTTTGTGGGAAGGATGTTCTATTTTTTGGGATTTGGGTCAAAATTTGACATGAGATTTTAGTTTTGTTTGTTTCAAAAAGTGACTTTGTAAATATAAATATTCCATCTGTCTCATTGTGCCATGGAGAGGCTTTAGAAGTTTCTGGAATAAGCCAGTTCTTAGTAACAGTAGGTATAAGTTATTTCATCATAAAAGTAATTTAGTGTCTCCTTCCCTCCCACATTCCCTCTCGTCAACTTAATATTAACATTACCTGGATTCAACATTATGCTAAAAGTATACCTTCGTTTCTCTTACATTTCTCCTACCTATGTCTGTAAACTTGTTAACCTCCCTTTAAAAAGACAACCACCACAGCCCTCCCCAGCATGAAGGGCCAGCTGTCAGAGGAGGCCTGCCCTCAGGACCCAGGTCCTTTTGTGACTCATCCTGCCCAAGAAATCAACCCTCTTTCCTGGAATGAGTGGTAACTTTCCTCTTCAAAGACATCACTGTGGAGAATTTCTCCTATGCTAAGACCAACACAGGCCTCCACGGTCTCTACTTTTTGTGGTTTCCTGCAAAACAAACAGAAATAATAACTTTTAAAATGTGTGTGGTCATTCCCAGCTGGGGAAAAAAAATCAAATTTTGGCTTTTGTGGTCTTCAGGAGGACAGAACAGAGTTCAGGGCTTCTCTTCTCTTCAGGGGACTGAGCTGCCACTGAAAGCCAGGACAGCTCCAGCTGAAAAGCAAGGCTGACAGATGGAGGAGCCAGTTGTGACGGTATGAGAAAGCTGCCTTGCCACATGGCTCCCGCCCTTCCCAGCAGACAGTCCAGATGTTAGCCACTCAGTTCCCAGACTCCACAACTGTTGCCCTGGCCCTGCACTCACTGTGACCAGGTTTCACACTTCTTTGGCTTCTTCGTGTTCATCCTTCGTCTTGCTTTCTAGAGATGGATTCTTAATTAGCCAAGCAATTGGAAATTACTTTCATGAACCAACCTTTCCCAGATAGTGTTCTGGGAGACAGGACTGTCCCACAGATGGCAATATTTGATCTTAGAAAGAAAAGAAAAAGATTTGTTATATGAATTAAAGAAAAGCTGCAAAAAAAGCTCAATTGATTGTTTTACTGCCTGATCCCATGGCGTCTTTACCACATTGCTGTCTCTGTGACCTGTGAAATTTTTTGACTGACAATTTTTTGACAAACAATTCCAAATACATCCTTGTTGAATAGAATGTATTTTAGGAAGCATTATCTTAAGTCTCCATCATTATCTCAACACCTAAACATACTGAGTGCTCCATAGGTTGAAGGGCTGCATTAGGCACTTTAAGGGCTATGTCTCATTCAATCCTCACAACATCCTAGTGAGGGGCATCATTGTCAGCACTGCACACTGGATACAGAAGTTAAGAAACTGGCCCACAACATCAGGACCACTAAATCATAACTCCTAGTTTTTGTGTCTAGGTCAGTCTAATTCCAAAATCTACGTACTTCAAGGGTTAAGTGACATCTGCTGTAGAGCACTAAAGAACTTTAAACTATTTATATGTAATATTACCTTGAATTTCTCTTTCTTTCTTCCCTCCCTTCCTTCCTTCCTTCCTCTCTCTTTTTCTCCCTCTCCCTCTCCCTCTCTCCCTTCCCTCTCCCTCTCTCCCTCTCTGACAGGGTCTTACTATGTAGTTCAAGCTGTCTGGCTTGGAACTCACTATGTAACCCAGGCTGGCCTGGAACTCAAGCCTATCTTCCTACCTCAACCTCTCAAGTACTGAGATTACAAATGTGCAGCACCACACCCAACTCACATTGTTAATATAGACTTTCTTCACACTTTGTGAACTGTATCTTCTTGTCTCCCAAGAGCCAGCCTAATAGATCCCTCTGTCAGTGAGTTATCATCACACCATGCTACAGCTGCTCTCAACCAATGAGAGTGACTTAATCAAGCCTGTGTGGTAATTCATGTTGCTTTTCCCTTGTGACCTGCCCCCCCCATATTTGTATAGTCAACTGGTATTTAAGTGGTGGTGTTGGATCTTCTGCAGAGAAAGAACAAAGGACAAGGAACTGGTTCAGGCAGAGAGTGTCACTTAACTAGAAACAACAGAGAATAAAGATTAGGAGATAATTAGAGGGTGTTAGAAATTCTTGGGTCCTTGAAAGACATCATTGGCCTGGAAGAAGAGACCAACCATTGTAAGAAGCTCTGGCCACAGGCTTGTCATGAACTCAAAGAATGGGAAGAGGAGGAAAGAACCTGGGCCAAAGAACTTGCTGGAAATTCATCCCCACTGGGCATCCCATAGATGCTGTAACTACTTCTGCTAAAGGATCCTACCTGCTGTGCTAATGGAATAGCCCTGTGCTGCCTCTTTGGGTAGCTTCCATAGTTCTTTGCCCAGTAACCTTCTTTCTTTCATCATTGTTCTACCAAGCCCTTCTGAACACAGATAAGAACAGGTTATAATAATATAGTTGTGCATATCAAAGGAGGAATGGTCTATTAGAATCAGCAGCCCAGATGACCACCTTATTCAGGTTCATGACACAGGAAACTTGTTCAGTTGAGACATTTTCAATTTCCAGAAATCTTGGAATTAATATTGCCACATCTGCAAGATAGTTTGGGGAAATCCTACTCCTACCAGCTTCTCTAATAAGGTATCCTGCCTTCTTCTCCATTCAAAAAGGGTAAGACATTACCACATGTATGCTACCTGTCGTTACATAACAAACCACCCTGACACTAGTGGCTTAAGATAATTACTGTTTATTATTTATTATGGATCTACAGATTGGCAGGCAGTTCTATTGATTTGGACTAGACTTAGCTGGATTTACCCTTGCATCTGTAGTTAGCTGATCAATATTTGAAGGTGGCCTCCTCTAGGACAGCCTCAGCTTGGACAAAGTCTTCTCTGCTCCATGTAGTCCCTCATCCAACAGCTAGCCTAGCGTTCTAGTAATCTAGCGGTCAAAGAGAAGAAAGAAAGCAACCCTCAGTGTACATGTACTTTAAAAGACTCTTGCTGTGATACACTTTCTATCATTATAGTAGCCAAAGCAAGTCTCACAGATGTGCTCGAGGTCAAATGGGAAGGTCACCAAAGTCACAGAGGAAAGAAAAGAATACAGGGAGGTAACTAAAAGGGGAAAATACAATCAATCAATATTCTAGATCTGAACTTCACTACATGAATCAGGCCATAGAAGGCACAATAATAGGTCAAACATATACTATGTATGTATACTGCAACAGGTACTAAAATAGGTAAAAAATATCTCTCGATTTCAATTTGATTCCTGTTGTGAAAAGAATTATAGAAAGTGGCTAGGTTAGATCTAAGACAAATTCTACTAACCTATGCCCTTCAGTGAGTGACTCAGAATTCTAGAATTAGCTCAAGGCCCAATACAGAAAACCTCTTTGTATAATTTCAGTCAACTGAAAGAATGCCATACTGATGGCAATTAGGATATGCCACCCCCAAAATACGTGGCTTTGACAGAGGGATTATTATGAACTAAAAATATCTGAAATCAAGCAGATAAGAAAGAAGACTTCTTGGAATTTCCCTTATCTGATAAAAAGCAGAGATTTCTGAGAAATGAGGCTGCCATAAATTCCCTCTTTGGGATGCATTTGCTAGAAGAGAGACCCAAAGTAAACCCACCATAAATCCCCTTTGTGGTGTAGTTTTATGGCCCTGAAGAAGATAGAAAGACAAGTCATACCCTCCAGAGACAAACAATAGCAACAACTCCCATCTCTCATTTGTTCTCCTAAAAAACTTATTCATCTTTCCAAAAGGAAACATTTTTTTTTCTTTCCCTATGTCTTTTCTCACCCTTCATTGCCCCTACTAAGTTAAGTCTGTAAACTCCAAATTTTAATCTCTTCAATGGGCACTGCTGTAGGACAGTTACATATGTAAATGAGTGTTTTCTCCTGTTAATCTGCCTTTCATCAGTTTAATTCCCAGTCCCCAGCCTCTGAACTTTAGACGGTAGAGGAAAAGTTGCTTTTCTCCCCTACAGTGCCATCCTTACGGACTGTCTAGGTCAGGACTCTTAACAGTGACCTTGCTTTTTGAGTTGGAATCTTTTGTTGTTTACAGCCAATGTTATTCTTTTTCCATTTTTCTATTAGTAAATGTTTGCAATACATAATGCTCACATTCATTATAGAGGACTTGTACATGTATGTAACACATCATACATAATGCTTTTTTTTGTCCCCTTCTCCCTCCAGTTCGTCTTCCCCTCCCAATTTACAAAAGCTCTATTTACATTTTTCCCTTCAATTCTTTTTTCTTTGAATCCCTTTTCCTTTCCTTCCTTCTGCCTCCCCCAATTCTTGTTCCCTTTCACATCTGAACAAATTCTTCCTACTTCCTCCTATATGTCCTACATTTTGCTCCTTATTTACGCTTTGGGTTTCTCACACAAGAGAATGCAGTATTTAAACCTGTGTGTCTGATTAATTTCATCTATGGTCTTGAAGCGTATCCATTTACCTAAAAATGTCTCGAGTTTTATCCTTTTTATGACAGTATCCATTTTATGTACATACCACATTTTCTTTATCCACTCATCTGTTAATGAGTATATGAGCTGTTTCTAAAATTGAGCTATTATAAATTGTGCTGCTATAAACATGGGTATGCACATATCACTGTGGTGTGATGACTTTAACTCTTTCGGGAAGATTACTAGAAGAGGAATATCTGTGTCAAATGAAACCTCTAGGCTTAGTGTTTTTGAGAGACCTCCGTAGTGGTTATAAAAATGTATGTCCCACCAACAATGGAGGAGAGTTCCTTTTTCCCCACCACCTTACCAGGATTTGTTATAGGTTGATTTCTAAAAAAAAAAAAAAAAAAAAAAAAAAAAAAACAATGGAGTCTCAGTATTGTTTTAATTTGTATTTCTTGAATGTTCCGTGATCATGAGTATTTTTCATGTATTTATTGGCTATTTGTACTTTAGGGACTATCTGTTCATTTCAGATGCTTATTTTGGGATAGGATCTTTAAATCTGAAGGATCGAATTTTTTTAGTTCTCTATATATTCTAGATATTAGTCCTCTGTCAAAGAAATAGTTAGCAAAATTTATGTACCTCAAAGCTTCCTCTCCTGCCAGAACCAGCAATCTTTGCCCTCCCTGCTTCGTGCTATTAAACTTATTTCTCTATCTCAACCTCTAGGCTGCATTTTCCTTTTCCTCTGGCTTCCCCCACATTGCAACCTAACTCAGCTCCTCTGTCCCCCTCCCCAACTCTTGGTCTTAGTCAGTGTCATCTGCAGGTCTGTCCCAGGGGCCCTTCCAGGGACTCCCTCCTGCGTTCCCATCAAAGCACTCGTCAGATGGTAACTCTGCTCCGCCCTTCTCACAGAGATCTATAAGGTCAAACTCAAGCAATGCGTGTATTTTATTTTCAGTTATCTTTTACACATATGAGTGCCTAGGGGTGCTAAGAAACATTTCTGGACCAAATGAATAAGTGTAAATGCAGAGTCCAGCACTATGCTGTCCGGCAGCCCACGTAGCAAGCCACAACTGAGCCTTCCCAGGGTCACCTCTTCCCAGGAATAGCCCACCGTCATGGTTAATCAAACGTCACCCCCCTGAAATCACTGGAGGGAAGACTAGTATAAAGTGGTGAAAGATCATACATTTTTTAAAAGTTTTCTATTTTCAAGTAAGTACTAAAAAAAATCTTTCCTAAAGGTTATTGCTTTAAATTCATCCACTATCTACCCTTAAATAGTGTTAAAATACCTTTCAATGCAATAAAAACTCTTAAGTAAATAAAGCAACAATCCTGAAAGTGAGTTTATAGCAGTCCTTTATTTAGTAAATTCTGTTTGCTACATACAGATAGGGCAAAGGTAAACTCTAATAGAGGCTTCAGAAAAAAAATTGTTTTATTGTTTAAATCCCTGGTCAGGAGGTTCCCACACTTTAGGAAATATACTTTAGGAAAATTCATGAGAAGTAGGGTGGAAAGGGTCTCAAAATTGCATTAATTAAAAACACTGTATCTTTTGATATATAATAGATACTAAAATACTACCTTTAGAAACGAGAAGTCAGCAATCAATGGCATATATATATATATATATATATATATGCCATTGATTGCTGACTTCTCGTTTCTAAAGGTAGTATTTTAGTATCTATTATATATCAAAAGATACAGTGTTTTTAATTAATGCAATTTTGAGACCCTTTCCACCCTACTTCTCATGAATTTATTGATTTAGAAACCGCGAGAAACTGACTTATTTTAGGCATTTCATTTCTAGGTTTTCCTAAACTAGAATTGTTGGGGAAAGAAAATCACTTCAGTTTCCAACTGTTCATTGACATTGACCCTTCTAGTATGGCTGCTTTTTCCTCTTTTATTAAAACAGAGTATATTTAGGGAAAGGACTACTTGGGGATGGATACATGACTTTGCCGTGAGAGCTGTACCGTACAGAAGAGGGGCTCGGAGATCACAGGGTTCCAGCTTTCTCCGTGTAGCTGGATTAGGCAGCTGTTTTCCCAGCGGTCGGCTGAAAGAGGCTCAGGAACATGTGACGTATAAACAAAGGGTAGCCCTTACTGACACAGACTGTGCTAGCAATGACTCTCGGACAAACCCACCCAGCCTGCTCCTTTTTGTCAAGCATTTTGAGTGGGAAGGTGATTTTGAGACCACACTTAGAATACCTCTGGTTTCAAGAATCATTGCAAAGAGCCAGTTTCTAAAAAACAACTGTGGAGTGTAACAGGGAAGGAGCTGAAGCTTGGAAAGAAAAACTCAACTTAGATAATTATTTCCCTTTAAGTGCAGCTCTTTTGGGCCCTTGATATAAAGGCAGGTGTGTGGATATTTCCTATGGTGTCCGTAAGTTCTTGTGATTATATAAAGGAACAAATGTGACCCAGAGATTTGAAGAGATTGTCTAGGATTAGTAATTCTCAAAAGAAAGGGGACAGCATGCACCTGTGCCATGGGCTATGGGCACTTAGGGTGTAGCCTCTCTTCAAATGTATTGATAATGGGCCTCAGGGAAAAAACCCTTTCATGGGGTTTAATGGGCTCAGAGAAAAGCCACCTTTTAACAAATATTTCTCACTTTGGCCACCAGGAAATTCTCTAAACGAGCTGTAGCAGACAGACCCTAAACTATATAAAGAGACTTCAGCTTCATCTCAGTGCCGAGAAGAAGGCAGGCGCAATGTCCTGTGTGAGTGGAGAAAGCATGAAGTTTGCGGGGTACAGTTCAAAGGGTTTGGTAGGAATGGCTAGGTGAAAGTGATGGCAATCTTTGGCCAGGTGTAATCAGGCCCATAAAGGACAGAACTGTGTCCCCGTGTCCTAACACAATAAAGAAGCTCTCTACACTCCTCAGCCACACACACATGCACATGTCAGCTTCTGTGTGCATGGACCCAGATTGCTGACCACAATACTTTTTACTCTCCTGTGGGCTTGGCTCTCTCATTCCGGTTCACTGAGCCTGTATACTGAGATTTTGATTTTGCTTGTATCTGGTAAATCACAGATCTCTGGGGAGGAGCCTGCTTCAGAAATAGCACATTGGTCTTTAGTTAGAGATCTCCAGGATTGGCTTGTTTATATATTGTCCCTATTTGGGGCCTCAGTCTCTTCTTCTGTGGTGTAGGATTACAATGACCTACTCACACTATTCATGCCTGAATGAGAGGCAATGAATGTGACAGTGCTTTGTAAACTGGGATGTACTATTATCAAATAACAGTCATTGGTAAGATCTACTAATCTATGTTCAAATTATTTACCCATACAGACATAAGAAAGGGATTCTGGGAGTACACATTCTTAACCATTTTCTAGTTTATGAACTTTGCCAAGTTAATAACTTCTTACAGCTTTAATTTCAGTTTTAATTAGGAAAATGGTATCTATTCTTATAAGACTGTTGCATGACTCAAAAGTACATCATATTACTCTTAGCATAGTGCCCAGTATGCTGCAGAAACTTTTTAAATGGTAGTTACAGCCATTGTGTTAACCCAGAAGTCATTTGCACAAGCAGAATACCTCTTTGTTCCCCAGCTTGCTGAGAAGTGTTCCTTCTTGCTCAATAATTGAGTATCTACCTCAGTTACTATTAAAAGTCTACAAGGGTGTGGCTATCAGACTGATTGCCAAGTCATGAAAATAAAGAAGTCAAGGATTGCACTTTCAATGTTTTGCTTGCATTTATGTAAGGAGCATTATTTCAATTCCCTAGACTACAACAAAGGTATCAAAGAAACTTGCAAAACAAGCAAATAAAATCAAGATAACTGACCCTCCTAGTATGTAGTTTGGTAGTTTCTATCCATTCTGTCAAGAATGACTCAAAGGGAAATAGAAAAAGAATAACATAGTGAGACCTCCCAAATAACAGTAACTTTAAAATTTTCACTTAAAAAGGAACGAGTAAGCTAGTTTTCTCTGTTAAGAGAAAGAAACCAAAGGGAGAGAAATCACAAAATGGCTAGAATGAAAAGAAATATCCTTCCTTACAGTGAAAAAAAAATTCCCATTGTCAGAACTTGTGAAATTCAGGCATGTTGCACATTTTAACCACAAGTTTAAACAAGAATATCTTGGCATACTCTTCACAGGAATTACTTGAGGCAGACATTTCCCAACTATACAATGCACAGGTACCCAGATGAAGATGAAAGGAGTTACGTACATGTCCTCTGTCACTGAATGCCATAAGATGCCTGTGGCTCCTGGAATGTCAGCCATCTCTAGGCTGGCACTGGATTCAACTCTAACTCCAAAAAAAAAGGGGGTGTTTTGATATGAAATATCAGTAGGCAAGAAGAGCAAGAACTGGAGTTGTAATGTGTTACAAAAACCTACATTTCTCCTCCCTCTCTCTCTCTCTCTCTCTCTCTCACACACACACACACACACACAGACACACACAGGTAATATACATTTACTATTGCCAGGATTGTCCTTTTTGTTTGCCAGTTTTGGAAGCCCTGGTACCTAGCAACGCAGGGACAGAACTGGTTGGACAGATGGTCATCAGCTATAATTGTATCAAGGGGTGAGGTACTGCCAAGCTTGGTCCCAGAACCTAGTGACCCAATGCCCAGTTCAAGTGTTTCTATTTTAAACACCCTGAATAGAGCTTTCTTATTTGACACTTTGCAAACAAACACATTGAGAACACAAGAAACACTGAAAAGACTGCTTGCTAGCCAACCCCCCCTACCATGCCAACCCTGACAGCTCTGAATTCTATGTTGAGAATGGTTCTGAAACCATTTCTGAGCCATGGTGAGACCATCTGCAAAAAGTGGTATATCTGTGAGTGATGTCTACAGGGGCCTCTGAAATAGAGCAGTGAGATGCCCGTAGTGCAGCTACTAACTTTGCGCTATAGTTTTATTAAATATACATACAATCCTCAAAGTGTAACACTAGTGTTACTGTCATCTAAAGATTGCTGTGATCTGGAGCATATTGATCTTTGAGTACCAGCTGTTCCTTGGGTCACATACGTGCCGTGCATTCGGCATAACACTGCCTGTAGCAGTGTGGTGAACCTACGGCACGCGTGCTGAAGCAGGCACACAGAGCCCTTTCTGTTGGCACGTGAGCCAAACTGCCCCAGAAGCCAAGCATCAGATATTCAAATTTAATTGCAGGGTTGGCACTTAGTGATAAATAAGTGGGTTTGGGGTTGCAGTTGGGGCACCTGGTCTCTAAAAGGTTCACCATTACTGACTGATAGGATTTTCTCACACTAGCCCTGCATTGGTTTAAATTTTTGTACTCTCTGGTTTGGAGGCAGCTGCACTAATCCTCCACCTCTCTTTTAGGTTTGTGTATTTGTGTAACTTTGCCTGAATTATACTGCTAGGTTGGAGAAGCATCTCTGGCTAATTAGGAAGAACATTAACTTTGTTTTTTAGATTTCCTCTTCTCCATGTCTGATGTCTTTCATTTAAATTCACTTGGCACAATTGATCCCGTGCCACCCTAACCCACTAAGCTACACTGACCCATGACCCTTCTCGAGGGTCATACTTCCTCAAGGTAGCAACTTTTCTCTGGAACCCATTCCTTTAAAGTGAGTCTATGGTCTTCAAGTCCATGAAGGCCACAAGACAATGAACTCATTGACCGTCAGACACTGGCCACCTGGCGCTGATAACCACAGCAGTCACACTGACCATTTAGATATCTGATGGCTTATTCTGCTAGTGCTGATTCTCAGGAGGGGCTACCCTGTGATGCAGGGCGCAAAAATTAACTTCTAGGCAAATAGCCAATAGATGTCCTTAAGAAACTGACCCATTTCAAAAACTTCTCTTTTTAATTAAAATTACTACTACCTCTGCAGAAAATCTCCTGTGGGCCTTCAAGTTCATTTCAGATTCTTGCCTTCTTTTCGTGAAGGTAATACACTGTCTCTTCAGCCTGCCAACAGACTCCCACAGTGCAAGGAGGCACACGAGGGATCTGACAGGTGACAGAAATGCCACCACTTGTGCCAGAATTGTACCTCTTCCCATTCTGTGTCCCTGTTCTGTCTAAGGCACAAACCCCATCCTGCCCAGGGCACCTAAGAGGTCCAGAGGGGGCAGAAATCTTTCTTCACAGCGGTTCAAAAGCAAATAGATCTTGTTAGTTTGAAGTGGGACAAGTAAAGCAGATTTTTTTGAGGCCTCCTTATAGTAGTTTACCTCAGTCATGGGGGCTGTAGGTTACATATTTGTCATAAGTGACTGGTAAATGAAACAAAAGCAAAATACCATTTTTCCCATGTAGCAGGTTGTAAGGCAAATCTATTTAATGAAGGAAACATACTTTATTTTTTTCCTGAGTCAAATTAGTCCCCCCTCTCTCAAATCTGTCTCTGACAGTTACAATTTTGTGACATTTACTTATCTCTATATATGTTTTTTTCCCTTGGATACTACCCTCAGCCTCTTACTGAGTGTTTTACTATAACCAAGGAGAGCAAACATCTTAAAATCTTCTGATAGGTCATCACTGCGACAAGTAAAAATAGGCAAAAAGTTAGGGGAACTTTATGAACATAAAAAGTAAAAGTTAACTGTACAGCTGTCTGGCAAATTTCAGGGAAGGTAGCTGCTGGCTTCTTTCATAAAATGGAAATAAGCCAAACTGCCCACTTAAGAGATTTGAGAGATAGGTGACTTATTTGATTCAGGGGGGAAAAAAGAAGGCATGTTTCTTTCATTAAATAGATTTGCTTACCAATCTGAAGTATGGGGAAAATAATATTTTGCTTTTCTTTCACTTACCAGCCACTTATGACAAACATATTCTTTAAAGTCCCCATGTTTGGGATAAACTACTATAAAAAGTTCTCAGAAAATTTACTCTGACTTTTAGACTCTGGCACTTATATTCAGGAATTTCCTTTCTTCTTCCTGAAATTTAAAAAAGAAAAAAAAAAGACTTTGCTCTTTTGATCTCTGAGTTTCTGAGCTAAAAGTTTCTCTTTTACGTAATTCCCAGTCCTAATGATGGAACATCTGCAGGAAAAAAGCATGTGTAAGGGGGTCTATTTTATTAAATTGAACAGAAGCCCTGGAATAAATACCTACTTGTGAAATTGAAGATATACTCCTAAGTGAAATAAATAAGTCCCACATGTGTTTCTTTCATTAAATAGATTTGCTTACCAATCTGAAGTATGGGGAAAATAATATTTTGCTTTTCTTTCACTTACCAGCCACTTATGACAAACATATTCTTTAAAGTCCCCATGTTTGGGATAAACTACTATAAAAAGTTCTCAGAAAATTTACTCTGACTTTTAGACTCTGGCACTTATATTCAGGAATTTCCTTTCTTCTTCCTGAAATTTAAAAAAGAAAAAAAAAAGACTTTGCTCTTTTGATCTCTGAGTTTCTGAGCTAAAAGTTTCTCTTTTACGTAATTCCCAGTCCTAATGATGGAACATCTGCAGGAAAAAAGCATGTGTAAGGGGGTCTATTTTATTAAATTGAACAGAAGCCCTGGAATAAATACCTACTTGTGACTTTAGGAGCCATTCAATAATCCTGGGCAGCAAATATAAACCTGATAATGTTAGAAAATCCTATGCTAACACCTGGCCTTTTTTAATTCATTTAAAATTTAAATGTGTAATTGTGCTTAATTGTGTATCTTATTCAGGTCACAAAGAAATATATAATGCTTATTAGATGTCTAAGAGATAGGTTTAGGTATCTTTTGCCTTTTCTGTAAGGGTAACTACAGGCATGTTGGAGGGACAACTTGCCTTAAAGTATCCAGATAGCTGCTTGGACACATTGTTCCTATGGAAAGAATAAAATTAAAATACCAATTCATTGTGCCCTGGTTTAAATGAGTGTCAACTTATCTTTAAGGAGAGAATGCTAGTCACATACGTTATAACCATTAAGCCAGGATCCATATACCAAAACTTTTGAATTTTAATCAGAGAGAGAGGCACATCATTTCTCTTAAGTGGTCATGAGCATTCTTTTTCTTTTTAGCAAGTAAAATTTCACTGCTTTTACTTGGCAGTCTTACTCTAAGAAACTCTAAAGTTGATGCTCTTGCATGTGGATTGCATTTAAAGGTAAAATTCCAGCCTGCAACTCCAAAACCCAGAGCCTCAATGAGAGTACTTAATCTTTCTGAGTGTTTGGTGCAATAATTTATTAGGTTACTGATTTACTTAGATTTAGCTCAGTGGTGCCACCACCCGTATTGCAACTGTGAGGACCTGAGTTCGAAATTCAGTACCAAAAAAAGAAAAGAAATGTCTGCATGTCTCAATAATTGAATGTTAGATTGCAAAATCCCCTATAGGCAAATATAATTTACACCGTACCACCTAAAGGCATTTATTATGTTGAGCAATTATTGGAGTATCTTTAATATCCCACCACTTACCCCATCCAAAGCTGTGAAAGATTTGCCATGATATGGTAGTAAGTTTCCAGAAGACTTGGATTTCTTCTATTTTAAAGAAATACTAGTAGATAGATTATCAGTTCCAGATAGTGGGACAAGCCCTGGATTCAGTAGAAACATGGGAAACTCATAGATACAGTGATACCTCTGCTATCCAATGACTCCAAGCTCAAACTTTCCACTGTTCCAAAAGCAAAGTTCAAAAAATTCTGCTCTGTGTTCGGTGTTCGTAATGACAGTCACACCGAAAATCTGACTTGAACAACCTGTAAGGGCCAAGTGTGAGTCACTCACTGGGTCTCGTCATGGATACAAGAGGACAACACTGATGTCTAAGCGCTGCTCTTGCCCAGACAACATATATTACTTGTTTAATTTTAGGGCTTTAGAACCAATTATTTGGTTTTTCCATTATTTCTTATAAAAAAAATACATTCAGCTCTCAAACTTTTCAATGTCTGAGCACAAATTTGGAATGAATGGAGTTCAGTAACTGAGGTATCACTGTGTATCGTAATTTCCATGGGTCCCTTATAGCAAATGGGCCGAGATTGGTAGGAAGAAATCATGAATGGAGCTTTGCAATGAAGCTGAACCATACATAAGATTCTAGAGTGGGACATAAACATTCTTTTGTATGTCTGAGATGAGGGTAAATGTAGGTGAAGGCTGGGCATTGAGTTGCTGCTGTTCTTCAGTGCACTCTAGGACAAGTTTATCTGTGGACAAGCAACATCTGTGTTTGCAAGGGGAAAGTGAGTTTCGGGCTCCTTTGCATCTGAAGTCTCAGAAATGTTAACCAACAAAAGCGCCCCATCAACACCACAAGGTCCACTGATGTCACAGCTTCTGAGATGTGTGACTGCACATTCTGTGAATATAGGCTGCCCTCTTACTAGTGTGTTCAGTCCAAGCCCAACAAAGCACACAGGTCATACAGCAAAGAGATGAGGCCAATAAACATCTGTGCAGACAAATACCTATTTTTATTTCCTGTCTGTCCTTTGATTCCAAGTGACTTGAGGAAAGTGAGTGGTAGCTTCTTGGCAAGTTCTGCTAAATAGGAAGAAGCAGCCAAGCAAAATAAATAATGATGTCCCTTGCAAGAAACTTTTTTTAAGTATTCACTTCAAAGAACACCAAAGCCTCTTTCCCCACTCTTTCCCATTCCTACTCTAACCACAGCAAGTGTCAGTCTCCAGAAATAACCCATAAAGAGTGGTTGGGCGATGACTGTAATGATGCCAGCCATCATGAGCTGGTGTTCACTCCCTCCCTGTAGTTTGGAAAGTTCTGGTTACTCACGGGTTCTCCTAAGTCTTGTGTGTGGTGTTCCTTCTGCCCATGTTCTATTTCAAGGCCTAAGTAATAAAGAGTCATTACCCCACATCCACACCGGTCATCATTACTGGGGCCCGGCCTTCACATTTCACCTGAGTATTTCATCCTAGTGACAGTATTTTAGGGATTGAAGTCCAGCAAATTTAATTCTAAGCACACACTCTACCTGGGAGTTACACTCCCAGCCTCTCAAATTTGTGTTCAGATGTGAATGTTACTAGGTACTTAAAAGCAATTCCATTAGGTCTAACATTTAAGAAATCTACTTATTACCTCAAAAACAAACAAAAGAGAAATACTCTAACAGCTAAAATTATGTAAGCTACAGTTTCTTTGCTTTTTGTCATGGAAATATATTTTTTAATTTAAAAACTAATATTACTTTTAAACATTATTTTAGTTTTTAAAATAACAATGTTAAAAAATAAAATAAAACAACAACGTTAATGCCAGAAATTATGTTAAAAAAAATCACGCAACTCTTCCATGTCTTAGCTATGAAGAGTAAAGCATAATGACAGTAAGTGTCTTGCTCAGGGAAATTATACTCCAAAGTTTCTTTGATAATAATACTATTTTATTTAATAAAAATGGAGAAACCAAATTCCTGTATACACTTACTTATTAAGCATATGTGACTCTTGTGTGAATCAGTGAAAATCTCACAGAAAACAGGTCCTTTCTGCCTCTGCCGAGGCTGCTGGATCCTCTCCTTCTCTTAGATGTGACAGGTGACAGAGTGGGCAGAAACTGTACACACTTGGGAAGGCGGGTGCCTTGCTGCATAAAGAGGACCTGCAGACACAAGAAAATGACACTCCTTCCCAGTCGAGCCTTTCTGGAAAAGCCCACTTTATTTCATGGATCAGACAGAAAAACTGGAGCCAGGCTCGGTAGCACAGCAGCCGTTAAGCAATCTTAAGCAAGGGCGAGCCCGTGCATCTTAAAATCTAGTAGCCGTGAAGGCAGCTGACAAACTTGGTCTTACTTAAAATGACTTCTGGGTCAGCCACGGTAATTTCTTGGTTCTCTCAGGATTTGGGAAAGGCTTTGGGGGAAGAGAAAAGGTAAACGTTTTGAGCCTGAAAGCACCCTGGGGATCCCTAGCTCATGGAGAAAGTAAGACAGCTGCAGTGACCACTCTTCTCCCGTTCTCACTGACCCCTGGGACCTGTGGGAACTCTGCAGCTTCCTAATTTAATTCCTGAGAAATTCTTGGGGTCGGGGGCACCTCTCTTCCAGTTATGTCTTCTTTGCATCCCAACAACTACACAGAATTAAGAAAAGGCTCTCACTGCTAGGGAGGAAGATAAGATCTTAAAGTAATAACCACTGAGTTTTCTTTCTTCTCGGCACTTCCTGACCTTTCCCCTAGTGGGCAGAAGCATTCACTTTGTCTGAAGAATTAGAGCTGTTATGACTGGGAAGCTGGAAGAAAGGAAAGGGTATTTTTCAGAATGTTTATTTCCACTCAGGCTCAGCACGAAAGGCAGATTTGTGGGTGGCCAGTGCCGGGGGGAGGTGTGTTCCAGGTCTAGCTGCTCCTCTTTACGGAACGTGTCTCACTCCCACACTCGTTTTCCTCCTCACAGCTAGACTGGGGCTGCCTGTGACATGTGGCTCCACATCACTCCACATCCTCCCATGACCTAAGCATTTGCCAGCCCATGTGAGCTGCCCCCGGGACATTCCCAAAGCCTACCTCCTACCCCCGTCAAGAGAAGGCTAAACCTAGAACCGGAGAGGTTGGTGCTGCTGAAGGGAGAGAAGAGGCCTAGCCATAGGGGGTTAAGAGCTGCGGCCTTGGATGGGAGAATTTACCTCCTTACCCAGCAAACAGTGTTGTTTTTAGGACAGACTTGATGTTTCCAAACAAAAGCAACAGAAAAGAGTTTGTGATGCCAGCCTTTCTAAGCAAGCAATGATTTGGGGAAGAGGCTTGCTAAGTAGTTTGTTCTCGGGGGTGGAGGAGCAGTGTATTGCTCCCCTCCATGTACTGGCCTGTGCCAGATGAGCTGTGTACTTCCAAAGCACTATTTCATTTAAGTTTTATGGCAGTGCAGTGGAATAGATCTTATTGCATACACAAGGAAATAGACTCCCACCCTTCTGGTGTTAACCACTAGATCACACTCCCTCACGGACTGGATGATACAGTGTAAGCATTATATTTTTTTTCAAATATTTTATTTCCTACACTGTACCTATTTTATGACATTCTATTTCAAAGGAACATAGAAAGCTTCATTCTCCACTGGAATTGGAAGTGCTAGCTAAGTTTCCCTATTAGGTAAAATAAAAATCTACCTAGCTAGGTCTACCTAGAGGCTCCTCTGCTGGCTTATATGGTAGCTTAGAATGTGTGCATAGAAGAAGCTCCTTAGTCACTGACACAAAAGCTTAACAATGAAAAGTAATTCCTTAAAGACTGGTCAAAGACCAGCAGGGCATGGATGTCCTGCAGCATGGCCCTCACCGGGAGTTGGGCTCTCCACCCCTCTGGAGCTCAGAAAGCTTTGGAAGAGAATTTTGCTACACAAAGTAAAAGAATGGCAAGAGACTGGCATGAGAAATCAGTTCTCTCTTTTCCAGGGGAATTTGTTGGGGACTTCCTATCACATATCATAAATAAAGTGGGCACTTCACCATGTGATTCCCCTCACACACACCATTTCAACATGATTAATGCAAGAGAATGACTTGGTAAGTAAACTTACAGGGTCTTAAGGCTGATTTTAGGAGCTCTCAGCTATTTTCAGATAGGTCCTATAATTCATTTTTTCTCTATGTATGTAAAGCAATGTATTCCTGCACCATTTAAGAGAAAAGAAAGTTAGGCAGCACAAGCTGCCAACAGCTGGCTGACAACCTTGAGCACAGGGTATATTGGAACTGGTCCAGATTTTGCATAAGGAGTTCATTTTGGGTTAGTCAAAAAGAGGAAGGAGTTGGCACAGATCCTATTCTACAAATTCAGGAACAAGGAGCTGAGATTCCCTTCAAAAATTGCTAGGAGGTGGTTCTTCAGATCCATTTACCAAGCTCTATGGAATATGCACTTGTTACCCTGTCCAACACAAGAAGAACTGTTAATTGCTCAGGTTTTCCTCAGAAAAACCAGTGATTCAGTACAGCAGTGAAACTATGTAAAGGTTAATCCCTCCTTTGCTTTTTATCTCTTTCATAAAGATCTATTATTTCTACAGACTCCATATTTTTTAAGCTTCTTTATCTTCTTCCTCTTAAATCCTACTCATCTATACTTGGAGTTAAACGTTTAGACTGAGGCTGAGTTTATATTAAACTTACTATTTGCTAAAGAATGAAATCCTTTTATTTTCCTAATCTGTGTCTATTTCAGAGTAATATAGATCTCATGTTTCATACTGGTAATAGTTATTTTTAGTTTCAAAGTAACGAGTAATCAATGTTAAAAAAAAAAGAATATAGACAGCAATAGAAAAAAAAGTAAAAAACAGTCCATACCTCAACCCCGGAGAAAATTTGCCACCACTAACAAATTAACCCATATAATTTTAGTCTTTTATTCTTCTTGGAAAAGTAGATACAAATTATTTAGTAATCCTCTTTTTTCTATCTATGTGATAAATATTTTTCAATGGTAATACTATAGAATAATACCACTGTTCTTCAAAAGTAAACAGTACTACAATATATAATGGTGCCTTAACATAATTAATATACATTTGCTAATATAAATAATGCTATCACTAATTTTTGTATAAACATTCCCGTCCACTTGTCCAGTTATTTCGAATGACAAATACCTATGCACAAACTTTGCTAAATCAACTCCTAAGATTTTTCAAGCACTTTGATCCATATTGTCAAATTGCTTTCTTCCTGGAAAGGTGTACATCTTCACGATCACACTGACTGTGTAAAAGTGCATCTTTCCCTTCTACTTTCTGAGGATGCCTTTTTTGTCATTGTTCATTTGAAAGATGAAAATTCTTTTGTTTCCATATTATTTTGCTTTCCCCTTAACTGTTAGCAAAGTTGAGCATGTTTTCAAATGCATACAGCTATTTGCATTTTTTAAAAAATTGTTTTCTGTCGTCTACCATTTTTCTACTGGGGTATTCATATTTTCCTTCCAGATTTGTAGAAGCTCATTTCATAGAAACTGATGACATCTTTTAGTATACACTCCAGGGAACTTTATTGCCCAGTGAGATGTTAATAGGAGTTCTGAGGAAGAGAAGAGTCCCATAGTCGGATTTAGCACATCATTTCCTAAATTTAATTGACCATCAAGACTTTTCTTTATCACAGAACGTCCATTAGCATCATTCAGGATGCTGGTGTTCTGCACAATAACATTTGAAAAATTGTTCAGTAAAGGATATTAATACTTTATATGTTACATATGTGGAATGATTTTTCTGCACAGTTATTTCTCTTTTATTCTACACAATTTTTATTCAACTTTTAATGTATGTATTTAAAGCTCTCATTCTCTTCCTTTATAGTTTAGTAGTTTAGAAGTAGGAATGCTGGAGCTGTACTTTGCATCCCAGCACTATCACTTGTTGGGATGTTAGGAAAATTAACCTCTGTCCCTCCATTTTACCATCTAGAAAATGGGAGAAATAAATACAAATACCTCACACAGTTGCTGTGGGGATTATACCACCAGCGTCATTTTTGACACAGAGCATGTTATTTTTGATGCTGCTGCTGATGAAAGGTTAGCTCTTGGATGATGTAGAAAGTCTTTCCTTCTTTCCCATGTTGTAAAAACAAGTCAACCACATTTTTGTGGAAGCTAATTCTAGCACTAGCCATTTAGGAAAGTCTACTTTTCTCTCCAAAGGCTAGGCAGCTTTTTCCAACACCCTTTACTGATTAATGCTTGCTTTTTTCTAACTACTGTTGTGTTGTTTTGTTTTGTTTTCTGAGTTTTCTCTTCAACTTAGACTATCCTGATAACAAGACCCGTGCACTCCTTTTCAGAAGCTTCCAGGCCACATTTGCCTGAATCAAGAGCATATGTTGATTCCCCTCTGGAGCTGCTCCTGCCCTACCTCACAGAGCTGAGGAAGCCCGCAGTGGGGTGCAGCAACCTCCCTGATGCAGGTGGTATTGGAGATGGAACCAGGGGCTTTCCAACTGATTTGCATTCCCGTTTTTTTCCTTTCATTTCTTTCTTCTTATTCTTTCTTTCCAAAACAGGTTCTTGCTAAGTCCCTAAGTTGTCCAGGATGAACCCAAATTTGCAACCTTCCTGCCTCAGTCTGCCGGGTGCGGGGAGTCCAGGTGTGCACCTCCATATACTGTGTGCCCAGCTCATACCTACATGCTGCGAACACCTGGGGCCAGGGAAACAGCCCGAGGATTCCTTCAGGAATAGCTGAACCAAGTGCTGTTCACTGGCCACAGAAAACTAATATCCTTAAGCTCTATGTTGACCCTGGGGGTCAACTCCCTTTTTGAAACCCCCTGTGTTTGATCTCCTCTCCTCTCCTCCCCTCCCCTTCCTCCCCTTCCCTCCTCTCCTTTTGTGGTATCGGGATTGAACCAGGGGCCTTTCCCGCCTTTTTTCCTGTCATTTCTTTCTTCTTCTTTTCTTTTTAAACAGGCTCCTGCTAAGTCCCTAAGTTGTCCAGGCTGAGCCCAAATTTGTGATCCTCCTGCTTCCTTATCCCAGGTGCTGAGAGTCCAGGTGTGTGATCGTGTCCACCATGTTCAGCTTGATGTGCTCTCTTCTCCTCTGACTTGTTCTTGAAACTGAAGCCATTCCAGAAAGATCTTTGCCCGCCCTGGAGGGAGGGGGAGGAGGTGGTAAATATCTGATCTGGGCCAGAAGGAGGTTCTGTGAGCCTACAAGAGTGAAGAATGGCAGGGGCCAGGTGTGGAGGGGAAAAGGCTGGCAGGAAGCCTCAGTTGCCTGGTGTCCCAGGCTTTGGATGGCCTCAGGATAAAGACTGCTTTGCATCAGAGGCAGCCAGTGAAGACTTTCCCAACAGCCTTCCCGCAGGAAGTCAACAGCCGCATGATGGGGAGGTTCAATATCCAGCTAGACACTGAGGGAAGGAGAATAGCTTGTGCTTAAGAATTGACTCTGGAAACTTTGTTGTAGAATTTAGTAGGTAAAAAAAACAATAGAGGGGGAAATACTATATAAGGTGGGCTGTGAGTAGTTTCTGAGGAGGAAGCTACAGCAAGAACACTAGGGGCCAGGGATGTAGCTCAGTGATTCCACAGTGTGCCTGGTAAGTACAAGGTCCAGAGTTTGATCCCCAGTACACACACACACACACACACACACACACACACACACACACA
>NW_022900927.1:32315326-32339304 GCF_012274545.1 Fukomys damarensis | reverse complement strand
CACACACACACACACACACACACACACACACACATCCTGACTGACATACTAGAGATGGCTCTCTTCTTTCCTCCTACAAATAATGTGAAGGAAGGGAAATGCAGGAATTCCAAGGCGCCAGGGACCTCACCCACCCAGACTTGCAGGCTTTGGGACTCGTGTGTCCATTAGTGGCTCCACTGAATATCAAGGGTGAGGCTGCAAATGTTGGGTAAGGTTGAGAGGTCTGGAGAAGTTGGGCCCAAAGGGAGATGAAGACGACCACCCCGTCACACAGTATCGCTGTGGAGAGGAAGGGAGTAGGCGCAAATCTGTGTTGGAAGATGACATCTTTTTGCTATCTCAGGGGAGAGACCTCCTGGAGAAGGTTGAAAAACTATGAATTGGCCAAAAATGTGCATTACCTTCAGCTCCTCAGGAGCAAGCTCACACTAGGAAGAGCGTCCTGGCCATGGGCCCCAGTACAGTCTTCTCTCGGTGTCTATGGGGACTGCCCCCGGGACCCACTGGCCCAATACCTTCATCTATCTGCTCAAGTCATTACATACGATGCTGTTGTGTACCTAGAACTTATTCATATTTTTCTGTACATTTACAATCATCTCTGCATTACTTATAACAACTAATATTATGTAAAATATAACTAGGTACGTATATGGTATTGTTTACAGAATAATGATAAGAAAAGCTATATATGTCTCGAACAAATTTGGGTGATTCTTTTCTGAATGTTTTTTATCTGTAGTTGTTGAATCTGTGGAAGCAAAGGTCTAACTATATCTGTGATGGCGATCAAAGGAGACCCAAACCCAAAATTTAAGCTCAGAATGCTCATTACTGCTCCCTGGAGACATCGCTCTTCACAGCGCATTAAGGAGCAAAGAGCATCAGATTTAGACACACCAGGGATAAGAAAGACATCATTTTGTGGCCTGATGGATTTTCTGGGATTTAAAACAACCACAAAGGGTTTGGGGATTTTAGATCCCATCCAGTAGTTGACAGAAAGGATGATTATTGATATGAAAAACCTAGATTCCTAATTTTTTGAGATAACAAAACTGTCTTTTGCAAGACCTCAAAGGCACATGAACTTTGATCCTCAAGGTTCAGAACTGCCTAGAAAACATAGGTTTTTTATTCTATTTGTTTATTTTCAAATATATGGGCCACTAGCATCATAAGGGGTAAGGGCAGATCCTGAATAGATCTTTCCTATCGCCCATTAGCCATTTCCCACAAATCTGAAACAGCTGAAGAACTGTGGGCTCAGTGGATATTGAAGAGAGTTGAGGGTAACCAACCATCCCAGGAGGGCAAACCCCTTCTCTGACCACACCAGGGATATGAAGCCTGAGATAATAATAAAAATGGCCAGAAAAGGCATCCCATGGACAAACAAGAGGCCAGGGCCTTCCACCACCTCCCCTTTTTTGAGACAGGGTCTCACTATGTAGTTGAGACTGACGTGGAACTCACTATGTAGCCCAGGCTGGTCTCAAACTCACAGCGATCCTCCTGCCTCAGCCTCCTGAGTGCTGGGATTACAGGTGTGCACCACCACGCCCAGCCCTTCCACTCTTTTGAATGTTTTGAAAACTGGCAAAGGAAGGCCTGTAAGCAGTTGTCCAGGCCTTACTGACCGCTTTCAGCCAAATTTTTACAAAAGTATCGGCCTGTCCTGCCCAATCTTGGAGTTTAAGAACTCTTGATTCCTCCACTGAGAGTTTTGATCTGTGCTATATTGGGAAGAACTTGAGAATATAGCTAAATTATTTTGGCAAGAGCTTGAAGTATGTGAGATCCAAAATCTTGACTGTGGATGAGAGTTGTTGGCTCTAAGTTAGACTGTAGCTTATTCTCTGTGATGTATATACAAGGTTCAGAGGCAATCCACACAACCTTCTCCCCCTGGGCAGGTGGTGCTTTTGGTTATGAAGGTGATGTATCACTAGAAGGGTCAGAGCCATGTGAAAATCCCAGGGTGGAGAGAAACCTAGTGCCCTTCATGAGGGAAAAGATTGGTGCTTTTCAAGATGGAGCCAGTGTGGCTCCCACTGCTGTGGCTTTGGTAAATGTAACTTCTCCTGCCAGGAGAGACACAGGAAACTCAGCAGGAAGGTGAAGCCAAATGTAGCGCTGCACATCTACAATCCCAGGACTAAGGGAGGCTGAAGCGGGAGGATCACAACTTCTGGTTCTACCTCAGACCCCGTCTCAAAATAAAACTTAAAAAGGGCTGAGGATGTAACTCAGTGGTAAAATGTCCCTGGATTTGATCTCCAGTACCATAAAAGAAGAAGAGGAGTCGGAGGAGGAGGAGGAAGAGGCCAAGGAGAGAAAGTCAGGACCTCTTGCTGAATTAGAACAAAAATTTCTCTGAGTGAATATAAATTTGGCATTGAGACTGGCACAAATTAGATTACTTCATACTGTGATATTAAAATAGTTGTGGAATGTTCTCTACGAAGACTTCACAAGAGTACTCCTGCGTGGTTGAGAGAGCCTTCTGGGGCCTTGAATGGAGCCTATGATTGTTGGGATCCCTTAAACCTTCTGGAATCTGTAACTAAAGGGGAAAACAGTGATAGAGTGCTCCTATCTTCAGTTTGGATGGTACTTAATCAATTTAAAATTATTTTAACCCTCTAAACTGAAATCTTAAAATGTGTGTTACCATCCACACCGATGAGCAATATCCCCAGGCCTCTTTCTTCCCTCTCCTGGAAACCTCTCCTTTCTCTCTAGTTCCACAGCCACATCCTGCCAGTACTTATCTTCCATTCCTGTCAAATTTCATTTCACAGGCCTCTTCCTCTGATCAGTGCCTTTCTTGCTAATCATGTTTCAAGACTTCCTAGAAATATCTTGCTGGTATTCCTCTACTCCCTCATTTTAAAAACTTAGCTCAGTTTTCATTTTCTACATTCTCCTCTTGACTCCAAGGGTAATAATACCAATGAATTTGCATGTTCTCTGGTTTCCCAAAGCCTCTCTAGCCTGAAGTTTTAAAAGGATCACACTAAGCCTTTAATTACTTCTCTTGGTCTTCCTTCCCCTCTTTCTCTCAGAACAGATATCATAGTGGGGAACAACTCATAATCAAGGAGCCACTTCTGGGTTAGCATGAGGGTGTCCCAATCTATTCTGACCAGTTACAGTAGTCTCAACCTTGACCTTCAATTAAAATCACCTAGGGCACTTTAAAATACATGAATCCTTGGTTTTTTATCCTGTACCAAATAACTCTGAAACTCTTGGGGTGAAGCCCTAGTGCTGGCATTTTTTTTAAATGCCACAGACCATTCTAATGTGTACCTGCTGCTGGGAAGCACCTTTATGAGGCACAGTTAGCCATAAATTACTGACAAGTATCTATTTGCAGTCAAGTGTCACCCACACAGTCCTGGCGGAGAGCACTAGTACAAGGATTCTCCAGCAATATCACTCAACTGCTCCCACTCAACTGCTCCCACTCACTGTTTCTTGCCTCCTTGGCCTCCCCACTCTGGTGCAGGGTTCCTTATACTGACTGTAGCAGCTCCTGAAAACTTGGGGATGCTCTCCTCCGTTTTCATGAACTCCTCTGCAAATCTCTTAGGAGTTAGCTCATCGGTTACTATCAGTCATTCAGAAAATATAAATCACCCTTTTGCTTTGAGTTAATCATTTCCCATTTCCCCAGGTGATTCAGAAATGCAGAACTCACTGACGATGAGTGTGCAGGTGTGTGAGCCCGTGGAACACCTCAGTGTTCCATTACTGGCACAGCACTCCTTGAGAGACAACTACAATGGCAGTAGCAATGACAATCAGTGTCTGTTCAGTAATGAAGAAAAAGACCTGCTTCTGAAAATGCAGTTTGATTTATTAATACTTTAATCATTGCTAAAAATGCACAATCAGTTTTGAAATTGTTTGCATCAATTCTCTTCTCAGAAAGTGCACATTTGTTTTCAAAGCATTGGATTGGAGCATTTTACTGCTACAATGGAAACCATTTCAACAACTGTACTCAGGGCATTAAATGCACCTACACATTAGAATCTACGCAAATTTAATGTCTGCTAACCAACTGAGAAGCACAAAGTAAAACAAACAACAACAACAAAAAGACACACTAAAGCTAGGATAGACAGCCAAGGAGTCAATAAACATTCACTTTCTAAGAATCATCATCTAGGATCTTTAGTTAGTGTCCTTGCCAACCAGCTCAATAGAAACTAACTTATTTGTTCATTCGTTCCTTTATTCAACAAACATTTACTTGGACATCCACTGTGTGTCAGGTACCATACTGAGTGGTCTACACTAATGAATAAAACATAGTCTTAGGCCTTAAGATCTGTGATCTGCAGCCAGTTACATAAACACATAATGGCCTTTGCAAATGCCTATATTATTTCTGACATGCTATTTTCCCATATCCTTAGCCAAATTCTATTTAATTCTTTAGATCGTGATCAAAATGTTGCTTTATCTTGGGGTTAGGTGCCCTCTCTAGATATTTCCATAGGGCCCAAGTGTTTATTCCTACCATGCATAGGACATAGCACTTTGTTTAAATTACTTGTTGTTTGCCTGTGCCTTCTCTCTAAACAATGAGCTATTTAAGCATTAGAACTATGTTGTATTCATCTTTGTATCTCCAATCATTTGTATAATGCCTGCCACATAATAGGAACTCAATAGGCAATTTTTGAATTAATATGTGATTAAGTGATAGGGTATTTATGGATATTATGAGAAACCAAAAGAAATACACCCAAAGAGATCTGCTAATTGAAGCTGTAAATGGTAAGTCCAGGCTCAGGCTTGTCGGATGGTAGAAGAGGACATTCCAAGCAGAAGGGCAGCATGGGAAAAATATGGAAACCAGAAAAGTCACCATTGAACAGCAAGATGGTGTTGATAGTGTGCAAAAGGTAAGGTAGGGAACGAAGAGGACAAAAGCTGCCACTGTTGGAGTGAGGTCTGAGGGTAGGGGGCTTTTGATCAGATCACATTTTTTCTTTTTGCTCCATCTAAACAAAGAAATACACAAACTACAGGATTCCCACGAGCTGATCTCCATGGGATGCACAGGTTTCAATGCTGTGTGATAGTCTCTGTTGTGGCTTGTATCTAGATGTCCCCCACAAAGCCTCGTGCAATCACAGGGAGTACTTTCCATAGGTGGCTGGTTTTAGGATGTGTGAACGTGGATTAAAGGCATTTGAATATGAATTAAGGCTGTGTGGTGATTAAGCTAGTCCATTGATCAGTTTAGCACCATTCTGGGTGTGAATAATGGGAAGGTCTACCCAGGCTATGGGTGGCACCAGCCAAAAGGATTGCTGCCTGGATGGGACACGAGGGAAGGGAGGAGCAAACTGCTTCCTCCTTCCTCTGCCACGGACCCTTTCACTTCTGCCATGCTGCCCCACCTTGGAGCCAGACAACTATGCACTGAAAGCTCTGCCAACTGTGAGCTAAATAAACCTTTCCTCCTTTAACTTGTGGGTATCCAGTATTTTGTCTCAGCAATGATAAAAGTGACTGCGACAGATCCTAAGTCATAAACCATGCTGAAAGTTCTTCCTTGACACAAGAACCATTTCTTACCCTGCTCTGTAGGACTCCGCATCAGGAGGGTCTTGCTGAGTTGCCAGGATTCTCTTACACCGTGTGCAGAAGTCAAATCATGGGGAAAGCACCTTGTTCACTTCATAGGCCCCCCTTCCTCTGCTGGCCCTTTCCTAAATCCTACTTCCTCTTGTTTAACTTGAGCTGCCCCAAAGAGAGAATGTTACCTAATTTCTCCTCACTCCATTGTGTTTTTAAACATGAGTTTCATCATTTACATTGAATACAACCAAAATCTCATTCAAGGTAATTCCAAACCTTCAAAAAAGCACCTCTTATAACCCATTTCAGCTTTAAGAAAATTAGCTGAGGTGCCGCTGCCTGCCTTGCAAGTGCAAGGTTCTGAGTTCAATCTCCAGTACTAAAAAAAAATAAGAGAGAGAGAAGAAGAAGAAGAAAATTGGCTGTAAAAGAAGAAGAAAATCACCTGATAGTTTAGATAATAATCAATTATTTTAAAAACTATTGATGATTATTTTCTCTGTGATAAACACTATACTGGAGTCTGGAAATTCGGAGATGAACAGGACATGGTCATTTCCTTAAAATGCTTATAGTTTAGTGAAGAAAAGTTTAAGCCATGGAAATGGCCAATGAGAGGTAGTGCTGAGGCATGGTTGACCTCCCTAACCCAAGGGGAAATGAGATGCCTGGCCCAGCAGCATCAGGGTCACCTTGCAGTTGGTTACAGCTGCACGTACCTGGGGGCCTTTCAATCACCTACTCCGTCAGACAAGAAGGTGGGGCCTGAAGTCTGAGTTTGACACCTGTCCAAGGGGCACTGGTGCTCACTCTGGCTGGGGAATTTCTGGTTTAAGCTCCACTCTGCATCACACCAGGCCCATCATTCCCCTTCTCAGTTCTCTTTCTTCTTAAGGGAGCTACTGGGGCTACCAGGAAAAACCAATCCCAGGGGAAGTAAAATATTATTGTTTAGCATAATGGCAACGCCACACCCTTCTCCCCAGAACCGTACAGAGCTTCATGAAGATCAGTGTGGTATGGACTAGACTGGCCAGAACCACTTCAGTCTCCACATATAAGGAATCAGAGGCTCACAGCATCACTGTAGGGACCTTGGGCCGTGCTTCTTGGATGAAAAACAAAGAATCATATCAGTTTAGCTGTTCAAAAGTGAAGCAGGAGGTCTGGAGTTACTGCAGTGCACAGGATTGGAAATGGGATAAACTGAAACAATAAACTTGAACGCTTAAGAAAACAAAGGCAGGAGTGGGGCAAGATCTTAATTTTAGCATATGAGTGCTGCAACCTTCTGATGGTTTCAATAAAGCAGAGTGCTTGCTTTCTGGCATTGGAATAAAATAGATCTTGCCACCAGCAGGGCGTTTAGAGCTCCTGCCAGTTTTTTGGCCCCTGGCCACATGTCATTAGTGACCTATTTTCACCGTAGTGCGATCAGCCAGCCGCGTAGGAAGGCCCCTGAATCAGCAGTTCCTCCTCCGCTTGCCGGCTCCAGGCTGGCAAAGCTGACACCAGCGTCACAGGACATGCCACCCCACGCCACCCCTAGGCACGAGGAGAGCACTGTTTCATTATGAAGCTGTGACCTGAGGCTGCCTGGAGAACCCAGCTGTTAAGCCTCCTCCAAATAAGCTTCTGAACCTGGAATTATCTTGGCCGAATAATTAATCAAGACTAAAAATAGCCCCAAACCGCCTGGGCTTTGCTTAATTCCTACTCAGGTGGTAATTTTTTTTTAAATCTAATTATAAAACTATATTTTGAAAGGCCTTGCACCAAAAGATGAAAATAATTACAACATGCCTATCTGGTAGGTCTCTCTCTCTCTCTCTCTCTCTCTCTCTCTCTCAATTCTTTAAAGTGTACATTGACTTGACAGTACCAGTTGTTGATGGATATGAAAAGCAGCCAGGAATTGTACTCAGAATCTTCTAGGAATACCTACAAACACAAATCCAAAAAGGAAAAATAGCCATTGGTTTAAAGAATTGCAAAAGCCAGCCTGTTACCAGGCAGATTAGACATTGAGCTGAGTTCCACAAGAGGGCGCTCTCTCCGCTCTTCCTTCTCCAGCGGAAGGCACCTTACCTGCTTTTCGCTTTGTCCCTTACGCTGGACGCTCATAAAGCAATGGCTCAGTATCCTGCGGAATGAGGCTTCTGTATCACTTTCTGGCTAAGAATATCAGGCAAATGTTATCAGTGTAGCATCACAGAAACAACTCTGAAAAGAAATCAAACAAAATATTGAAAACAAAGGGGAAACGAACATGCATCTGAATGGACTTTTCTCCGTAGTGATCTCTGAGTGTGTGCTCTCTTACTATTCTGGTAAGAATATGATGAGATGAGAGTGCATTCATCACAAAAATCTGTGTCCACCCCAAGGTCTCAAAAACAGGCGTGGTGCTAATCACTGACACCAACACTCACCAGACAGCGCTCCAAGGCTCAGCCATCTCATCTGAAAAAGAAAAAAAATGATGACAAAAATTACAAATGTACTGCATTGACTATTCTGGGGCTAAAATAAGATAACATTTTTTACTCATTTATTAACGTAATGAACCTATATAATCATAATGAGTACCCATCCCTAGAACAATTTAAGTGCTGCAAGGATGACGGGGGTGAGGGGACGACAAGGAACAACATTTGCTTGGGTCCAGGCTAACTTGGGTGACCTATATCAAGGAACAGAATCATAGAATCATATATTCTCTTCAATAGGAAACTTAGTGCTCATCTGTGGCTGAAATATGAATTAAAAATGAGAATTATAATAATTGTAATAATATTGATAATACCCTAACTTTTCTTTCCATAGTAATAAACACTTAAGAGGCACTTTCCAAAGATATTACCATGCAAATATTCACGTAAAGGACATCTGTCAATCTTAAAAAGTATTAAATAAATGTAAGATGGGCTATTATTTTCAGCATGCTTTCCTGGTGGAGCCATTGCATCCTATATACAGGAAAGTAATTCTAGAAATAGGACATTGGCTGCACACTGTGGAAAGGCCATGGTGAATACCCTTGTACTTTCGAGCTGACAAAGGTGCTAGAGAGAATGAGGCATGGGTGGGTGCCCTGGTAGAAGGCGTGTGCGTGTTGAAGGCTGTTCTCATATAGTATTCAGAACTATAGCCTAGATGGAAAACAACCAAATCATGATTTATCGAAGCTTGCTGGCATCTTCTCGTTAAGCAACTTTGGTCATTTTCACCATATTCTCTCACTGTAACTACATGGTAAGAAAATGCCTTTTTGTCTTATGAGAACTATATGTAAATAACCTTCTTTAAATAACTACCTATCTATCCATTTCCACTTTATTGAGATATGATTGCATGAAAATAGTCATACATCTTTAGACTCCACAAGTTTGGAAGTAAGAATACAGTCATACAGCTTAGGCATATGCATCACCTCTCAAAATTTCCTTCAGCCCATTTATTATTAGAGTGGTAAGAATACTTAACATAGATCTAACTTCTTAGAAAAACTTAAATATACAATATAGTTTTGCTTATCCTAGGCTCTGCGATTACTATAGGTCTCCATAAATAATTCAACTTAGGTAACTGCAATTTTATACCAGTATCTCCTCATTTCTCCCCATGCCCTACCCAAATCCTGATAACAATTCTATTCTCTGCTTCCATGAGTTTGCCTTTTAAAAATTTTACCTAGAAAATCATATAGTTCCTTTTTATTTGTGCCTTACTTATTCCATTTTGCAACTTAGTATAATATCCTCCATATGCACTCATTTTGGTCAAAAAAGACAGAGTTTCCTTCTTTTAAGGCTAAATATCTGTGCATGTGTGTGAGTGTGTGAGTGTGTGTGTTCCACATTTTCTTTATCCACTTGTATCAGTTGACGCACACAGGTTGATTGCACAACTTGGAAGACACAGTCCATATGCAAAGATGGTAATCAGTGCTGTGAATGAAATGGAAAGAGTGACATGATAGAAAAGGACCCCTGGTCATTGCTTGGGAAGTCCTCTGTCTTCTACCTGAAGACAGTAAGGAGCCACTCATGAGCAGACCAGGGACACAGCCTTCCATGCTAGGGGAACACCAATTGCCGTGGTGCAGAAGCCCCATGTTGCTTGCTGGGAACCAAAGTTTACTTGCTGAAGTTAAGAATAGCTGTAAGTTTTTGAAATACATAGCAATTGCTTACTTATCACATAATTAAAGGGAGTAGTAAACAGAAAAAATTGCCCTATAACTCATATCAAGCGGAATAGATACTGTTAACACCCAGGATTTGGGCCAACTCAACCCCAGAGCTTTATTCATGTTATAGTAAGTGATGCTATAGTCTCTCCTGCCTCTCTGTTTACAGGTTGTCCTGAAGTCCATGCAGGGGGCTGACTTCGACCTCTAATTTCTGTGCCATTATGTCTCCAGGAAGAGAGGTTGCCCATTTCTTCCTCAAGGCTAACTTTTGCAAGCATCATTTATTTACTCATTTACTTTCAGCATCTGTGATGAACCTGAAGTGTGCTCTGTTTATAGGACACCAGTTTACTCATCACTGGACAGGTCAAATATGGCTCCACCCCACGAGGAGCTTCAAGTATACTGAAGGACACAGGCTAGGGTGACATGGGCTGACAATTACCCTTGTAACAATGGGTTGTTTTTTTTTTTCTGTTTGGTTGGGTGGTTGATTTTATGTGTGTGTGTGTGTGTGTGTGTGTGTGTGTGTGTGTGTTACTGAATATTAAATTTAGGACCTTTGCCCTGAGCTTCATCCCCAGTCCTGATTTGTTTTGTGGGCTTTTTTGTTTTGTTTTGTCTAATTTTTATTTTGAGAAAGTATCTCACTAAGTTACCCAGGCTAGGATTGAACTCATGATTCTCATGCCCATACATCCCAGAACACTAGGATTACAGGTATGGCACCACACAGCAGCAACGCAGGAGGTCTAGAGAGCACAAAGGAGAGAAAGAAGGAATACTACTCTTTCGAAGAGGGCCAGAAAAATCTCTCTGTCTCTGCCTCATCTTCTAGGTATTTCCATTACCCTTTCTTCTTTTCCTGTCTTAGCAGAGCTGTAGCCCAGAAATCACTGCCCATCCAGTCAACTCCTGGCTACACAGCAAATTAGAAGTCATCTTATTTTTATTCTTTCTGTCTGGCAAGTTGCTCTTCTGCATTACTTTTTCCAAACCAAACTTCCCTCCTGCCTCATCTGGCCACTCCCACGCAAATAGCCAAGGGTTTCCTGTTTATAGGAACAGCGGCTACTGTCTTCCTGGGATGAAGGTTTAGGGTTGTTTTCCCAGCCCTTTCTCCCAGGAGTTAAGGAGCCATATGCTTCTCTTGACACTTCTAGTTTAAAAGCTTAGGAGAAGATCTGAATGGCTGTGGGAAAAATTCTCTCTGAAGCTAACAAGCCTGTGTGAGAATGAAATCAGCTCTGGAGGCTTCATTAGACCTGAGCACTCACTGGATGATACAGGGTGGGACTAATGGTATTAAATCAAGTATTTAGATAAGGAGATTTGCAGGCATTTCCAAACCCAGGACTTTGTGTTTTGCTAGAATTTTAATGATCTTCAGCATTCTTATTACACCTTGATTAACTACACTAAATAGGAAAAATATATTTAATGAAGTCTGCTGGAAACTACTGGGGAGATTTTAAAAGTAGAATAGTGTTTATTTCTGTGCCGCTACCACAGCTCTTCCCTTACTCTTTAGGATTCTAATCTAGCCTAGGCCACAGGAAAAGAACTAAAGAATTTGTATTTTCTTGTGTTCTAGAGTCCTGTCTCTTCCCTGGATTTATTACAATCCTAGGTGGCCCACTGGTCACTCATTGGCTTGAGAGTGAAAATTTCTCAGGTTTTGGTGTTCTTTGTCCTTGTACGCAGTGACCTTGGGACCAATTCCCTCTTGATCTCACACTGAGGCCTCTCACTGATAACTGAGTGCCGTAAAGCTTACTGACCAGGAATCCCAGACAAGGTCCTGAGTCACCTCAGATAAAGGCCCTGGGGGAGTGGAGCTCTGGGTCCAGGTGCCTCTGCCGTAGCTGTGGTGAGTGTCCTCAAGGAGTCCTGTGCCGCAAAGTCTCCCACAAGTCTCCAGAGCCCTGGTGTCAGTAAATAATTAATCTATAATCCCAGCCTCCTCCAACTCTAAAGATACTTACTGATGCATTCTCCTGGGTTCTCCAGCATTACGTAGCCACACTGCGTACAGTATACTTGCTTTCATATGCATGTTATACGTGTTTGGTAATCTGTTTCTTTCTCTCTTGATTCCTTTTTATGGATTTTTTTTACATTACTACATTATCCTTTTTTATATTATTACATTATTCTGTTATTTTCATCGGTGAATACATTATATAATTAAACTTCTTGTGTAAAATGTAAACATTTTCATTTTAATCCTCATCACTGCCTTTCATGTATAGAAGAGGAGGTATATGTCCATTGTCCCTTTAAAAAGAAAAATCTAAGTCAAAGGAACGTAGAGCTTGGTCACAGAGCTTATAGAAACCAATTTTTATGGTCTCCCAATGCACTGTTAAAAGGCAGGTTTCTAGGGAAAGAATCAAGATTGACATCGTCTTTTATCGGAACCGACCTGTCTACTGCGACGCTTTCTACAAATGCAGAAAGAACTTATTTTATGTTTTTCTCAATTCAGATCAGGGTTAAAAACAAGACACGTTTAGCATTGGCCTAGAACTTGAGGCAATTATTGAATAGTGCAAAAAAAAAAGAGGAAACACAGAAAGGAGGGAAGAAAATTCTCCTTTGTTAGGAAGTGAAGTTAGCTGCACAGTGCACCCAGATCATCCTTATAAGATTAATGATACAGAAGAGACCCACTACAGTTGACTGCCACTTGCTAATTAACAGATTTTGGAACTGCTAAGGGCCTTGAAAGAAGCTGTGTGGTTTTATCTGTTAAGTTGATTACACTGCACTCAGCCAGTTGTCTGCCCCTCATCCAACATCAACTGATCTCAACCCACGTTCCCATACATAAACATTGAAAGCAAATACTTCTTGAACTAAAAATAAAATACACAGAAAACTTTTTTAAGCCAATCATCTTCCTTGGGAAGCTAAAAATGGGTGGGAGGGGAGCAGCTAAGTTCCGAGACTAACGGCAGCGTGGCTCCTCTTTGATCTTCTGAGAATCTCCAAGTAGAAGTGCTGTGGGGCAGATGGCTTCTTCTCTTGGGATGCAGGCGAAGTCTGACCTTCCCCTCTGCGCACTGCTGCGACTCTCTGCCTCTCCCTCTCATCTTCTTTCGGTAAACTTGTTCTTATAATGAAACTGTGGCTGCAGAGATGGCAAGGCCTGAAGGTACCCCAGCCCAGAGTCATATCCAGAGCTTCTGTTTCCATAATGACAGAAGTTGGCCATTGGGTTTGTGAGGAGCCTGCTCCCTTTTTTTTCTTGCTCTCTGTCACATGTCCATTAATTTATTCCTGCATGAATTTTTCCTACAAACGTTCACCGAGTGTCACGTTCTGTAGGTGTGAATATGAACGGAATAGTCCCTTCTACTGCAAAGCTCTAGTTGGTGAGAAGAAAGCGTAGGGAAAAGGGCCAGGAACGAAGATGCTGGTAGTGAAGGCAGTCAAGAAGGGCCTCACCAGCTACTCTGAAGAGTTTGCCCTTGACTGTACAGGTCAGGATTTCCCAGACTAGGAAATGAAAACTTGTTTGGGTCACTTTTAAAAGAAAGGGCCAGGCGTGGTGGCACACACCTGTAACACCAGCACTTGGGAGGCGGAGGCAGGAGGATTGCTGTGAGTTTGAGACCAGCCTGGGCTACATAGTGAGCTCCAGGTCAGTCCCAACTACACAGTGAGAGCCTGTCTCAAAAAAATAAAAAAGATAAAGAATTTACTAATTATCCTAGTACTGATGTTACCTTTATTGCAATACTAATTGTTTAAAAATATAAAAACATAAACCAGGTCTAATTTATCAGTGTATATATCTCCTATATAATTATAAAACCAAAATAAATTTACAAAGTAAGTCAAATAAGATGCAAATTAATGGCATTCATTTAATGCAGTAGAAGCTATTGACTGACTAAAACCAATTGGCTGCTTTCACAGGAATGTGGTACAGACCACAAGTATGAACAGCATTTTAAATTCCGCTAGTCTATGTGATCATTCTACCCCTCATTCTCTCTATTCAAATAAGCATGGAGCTACCACCAAAAGATACTGTGCCCATGTCACTTGGCTGTCCTTTCCCATGTGTGTGTCAAGCTTGTCTCTGTTCTTTTCTAAGTAGTGTGAGACAATAAAAATAGGGTTACTTGACCCCCCGAGTAATCTTAAACACAAGTGCAGATCTGAGTTACTTTATTACAAGTGGCCATCAAATAATCTAGGAAATATGTTTATTTAAATTATCCCTGAAATTAAGTCTTTTCTAAAAATTTCTAAGAGAAACCATCAGTCTCAGAGAAGATGTTACTAAAGCCTATATTTTGAAGTTTGAGGAACTATTGCAAAAGTGCTAAGGGCCTGCTTTGGGCAAATTTTGGGCAAGGAAGTGACACGATCAGATTTACCTGTTAGAGCACCCACAGCAGGGCAGCATGGTGGAAAACCAGGGGTAAGGAGGTAACTGGGGAGATAACTACAGTGAGATGAAGCAAAAGGTAAAAAACGACTCAAACGCAGTATGAGTGATGAGACATAAGGAAATAGACCAAAAAACTTAGGAAAGGGCAGAGTCCACAGAATCCAGAAACTGATTAAACATGGAAAGTAAGAAGGAAAAGCTACTTCTAGCTTAGATGACACTGTTCACCCTAGATAGGAATGTAATGAAAGTGTGTTTAATTTCAGACATAGAAACTTAAGGTAGAAGGTGGGCTGTGAACTACTGGGGTGAAGACAGTCAACTAAACCAAACAGAGAAGGCTTCAAAGTGAGGCTGCCAAACTAGGTGGGCTGAAAGGACAGCAGCCAAGACCCAGTAATTTTTAAGTACAAGAAGTCTCATTATCCACAATCCACTGACAAATAGAATGTTTCTCCTATCTACTAATCGTTAGCCAAAATCTTCCCCAAATGATCATTGCTCCAACCATGTAACTTAATGTTCTCCTATGGTCTAAAGTATAAAATATGAAGAGAGTGATGCTTTCCCTGGGATTGATGGTCTGGACATCGAATGTTCCAGGGGAAAGAAGGTGGAGTTTACAATCAATCATACAGAGCATTGTTCCTGTTCCTGTCCTACCACTTACTAGGTGTGAAATCTCAGTAAGTCACTTATCCTCTCCATCCTGCTTTTTGTAAAATGTATTTATAAAACCATATCAAATTTTTGTTAAGAATAGTAAATAAAATAATGTATTAGCATACCTAGATTATGCCTGCGACATCTTGGCCAATTAACCATACTTATTCTCCAATAAGCCATTCTCACTAAGGGCTAGGCTTCCTGGGTTAAACAGTGTCTCTACTACATCCTAACTTGCAAGTAAACTAACCTCTCTGAACCATAGAGAGATAAAGATATTCCCTACTCCAGAGAGTTACCGGGATAACTCATTGAATCAATGTACATAAAACTTTTTAGAACCACGTGTTTTGCATATATTATGTGTTATGGAAGCATTAGTGCTTATCATAATTATAAATACTCCCTGCTCCCTTCCAGAAGTTAAGATGTTCTCTGCTCTCGTTTTCTTGGAAGGGAAAAAGGAGACAATGAGGTGCTAGGACATGAGCCATAGGTGTGAAGCCCCATGGGGAGGAAAAAAGGGAGAAAGAACATTAAAACCCCAAAGGCATTTTTGCTTATTTCTCAATTTTGTCTAAGACATATCTAGTCTATAGTGCTTCAAGGGGGCGGGCCATAGAGTAACTTAAATCCAAATCCTGTGAGAAATGGGATAACGGTCATCAGATGTGTATTCCTGAGAAAGCCAGTCCAGGTGCGGGAATTTTAAATGTGACAAAACTTATTCTTTTCAATGAACTGTATTTTTCAGTTATTAGAGGTTACATGCCATAGTGAGGCTAGATTTTGCCCCTAATTGGGAAAGGAACGAAAAGAAGAAAATTTTAAAAAAAGATTCAAACCAACTTACATTTCCCCAGGGCTAAACCAAGAGAAGTTACAGTTGGAGAGGCCTCCTCAGGAGCATGGGCCAGTGAGCAAACACAGATTTTCCTGATATATTAACAATTATCATGTTGAGTTCCTGACTCCAATCAACCAAGGTCATGACCAAACTAGTGCTTTTGAACTTTTTATGAAAGAAACTTCTGTGTGTTTTTCTCACAAGACTCTTACTTAGAATACAAATGCACTACCCTCAAGGTTTTGTTCACAGCCACTTTCAGTCTAAGCTCTGAGCTGAGTTCTTGGTGATTTGCTGCCTCCATCAGGATTAGCGAAGAATATTTTTAAATAAATTTCAATTTGTTTACTCCTGGGAGGGTGCAACAACTTTTACCTCAGTGTAGAGCAGAGAGGCCTATTGGAGATGGACACGTCACTTACTTGGGTACATATTTCAATTAATCAAATTTTTCCTAAATTAAAAAAGATAGAGAACAGTGAAGCAGGAAGAGCTTTGCTTTGGTGCAAGGCAGATTTTAGAACCATCTGTTTCTACCGCCTGCACAGGGTAATTAAAGGCAGGTTGACTGATCCTCTGAACTCGCTGGCCTCTGCTATAAAATGATCACATCACCGCCTACCTCAGAAGCTGACTTGATTTCTCTGGCCTCAGTTCTTGCCATTTCCTCTTGGCACAATCCCCCATGGTCATAAGAGGCCACTCGAGGATCCTTCTTGCCTCTGGGCTCTTACCCAAGTTGAGATTCCTCTGCCCTGACACAAGCTGTCCATGCTGCTCCCCAGATACCACTTCCTCCAGGAAGTCTTCTTTAATGCTTCTTATGTCCGTCATTTTTCATCATTTGGACAAAATATCTGAAGAAAAGCAACTTAGGGGAGGAAAGGTTTGTTCGGGCTCAGTTTGTGGAGAGGAAGCAGGCATGTGTGCTGGAGGAGAATACAACGCACTTAGAATACCACCATGTGAATATCCTCTGGACTAGGCACTCTGAGCAAGGCAAGATCACACTCTAATGATTTCAGGGTCTCTCCAGCCTTGGTGTAAGGTCAGACATGCAGGAATCACTGTTCACAATAGTAGTACAGTTCTGCTGCTAGCTATATGGCCCCCAGACTGCATGTGAGCTTGGACGTGGTGGAAGTTTTCCAAAGCACTGTGCTTGACTCTCACTTTTGTGCAATTCTCTTGTACCCTTTACTCCAAACTCCTTTCTCCTGAAGCTAAGACTACTGGCTGTCCTTGATCCCCAGCAAGGACACTACAGCTAGGCCTCTGAGCAAAGCTTGATGTCTGACCTACTCTCAATTCTGTTTCTGGCAAACCCATTCAAAAGGTCTCTAGTGCAGAAAGACCTGATGCAGATCAGATTCTTTAAAATGTATTGGGAAAGAGATTTATTTCATACCACTTCTCTGATTTGGGGGTTGTTTCTGAGCACCCTGATCTCCTTCCCACTTAGCCATAGGCCCCTGACACTCCCCTGTTGGTCAACACCCAGAACTCCCAGACAGCCCCCTTCAATGAGTACCTCTTCCTTCTTACGGGCTCAACAAGAGGCTGTTGTGGGGCTGAGCAGTGCATGGAGTCTCCACAATGGAGTGGAGGTATGTTAGTCTTGCCTGAAAAACTGGGGCAATTCAAGAAACCAATGACATATTTTCCCTTTATGACCCCAAACTCTGTATAGTGCTTATGACTCTTCCACTATCTGAACGGACAGAGATTTTTCATGGGGTTCCAATTGTGGAACAAGCCTATTACTAAATAGCCTCTCTCCTCTCCAAAACAATGTGTTTTTCCCACTCCAGAAGAGCAATGACATCAAAACTGTGGAAACCTCACCCATTATCCAAAAGATTTGATCTTGACCTAGAAGCTATTCTCTGCCCAGACTACAACTTCCCTTAAGACTGAATCATTCCGCTTAATGAAGCTCAGAGGGGCTTTTGGCAGAGGGTCAGCAATGGGGGAAACCCCTTTCCCCACTGCAGGCCAGCGCCTGTGGTCAAAGGGTGCAGTGGTCATGAGCAGGAACTCTGGAGCCAGCGGCCGGAGCTTAAATATAGCTTTGTTTTTCCCAGCTGTATGATTGTGGTCACGTCTTAAGTTTTCTGGATCTCGGTGTCCTTATTTAGGATATGATGGCACTTTAAATCCTTAAAACATGCATATGACAGAGCTTAGCAAAGAAGAAATGCTAGATGAGTTTTAGCTACAGCTATATATACTTTCTCACCAATATAGACATGTATATTATTCTTCTGTTTATCTAGCAAATAATTGTTGCAACAGACATATACACATTCGCAGACATCTGAGAGCAAGCACTAATTCCCAGAGATAGTGCAATCTGGAAATGTTTTTTTCTAAATGACTCATGAAGAAATCTCACAGCACAGTCAGAACAGAAAATTCTCACTGTGAACTTCCAACTCACAAAATTCCACTAGGTACCACTGAGCTTTTCCTGTAATCTTTGCATTTTTTATATAAGTATTTATTTATTTATTTTTGGTACTGAGGATCAAACTGAGGGTCTTGAGCTGGTGAGGCAGGCAGAGATACCACTGAGCTAAATCCCCAGCTTTGCATTTTAGATGAATCCCTAAGAGTGAAAACAATCATCAGCCAGTTCCTCCACCCCCAATCTGCTGGTGGGAACCAAAACTCACTAAAAGATGCCCACACTGGTCCTCATCACCACACCACAGGGAATAATTGGGCTTGTTGAAGAGAATTCCCAAGAACAGAAATTAATTGGCTACTCTCCACTCCCCACAGGAGCACCTGATGCATGTCCTCCAAGACTGGAGGATGTGGTTGAACAGAGACCACAGCCTGCCTCCCACTCAGATTGCTCCTGAAGGCTGGAGCTTACCTGAAGCCAGCCCAGAAGACAGGGCAGAGTAATAGGGAAAGCTGCCTCCACTTTCTTGTATAGAGGTGTATGAAGGTATGCTTTTCCAGGAACCCGATGGACTCATGAAATGTATCTTGTAACATCTTAAAAAGGCTCCATTCCAGAATGTGGGTCAATGGAGTAAGAGAATACCAGTAGTAGAGGATGGAAATACAACCCCAGGAACAGGAGTAAGAGCGAAAAGAGGTAGAACATAGGGGGTGAGTGGAAGAGTGTGTTGCCCATATCAGGAACTAGTACTTTGAAATGTCCCAGCAACGTGATGTAAAAATATAATGATGTAATGAAGAGTCATAAAAATGGCAATGGCAGCCACAAAGGAACCACAGGAAGCACAGATATGTGGGAAGCCTGCCCTATTGACTCCTGGCCTTAGAAAACCAAAAGCAATATGGTGAACTGGGGAGGAAGAGAGATTCAGGAAGAGAATGCACAAACAGACCAGAGACAGATTTTCTTTCCCTAATTTGTGAGAGAAGATTTGAGACTGGAGTTAAGATTTAACTCTGTTGGGTCTTTTTTTTTTTTTCAGCTTTAATTGAGTTTATTGGTACATTTTAGGGATACAGTACAGTTACATTCATTGTTGGGATCTTGTACCTTTACATGACAGGTCTTGGTTCTCATTTTTTCCCTGTACCCCTGCCCTCCCTTCACCCCCTCCTCTCCTCCCCATCTACAAACACTTTGTTTCCATCTTTTAATTATCTCACATTTTTTTCTTTGTTGGGTCTTTTAATACTTGTAGTAGAGTCATAGTCAAAATAAGATTAATTTTTCTTAGCTGAAAAGGATCCAGTTATGGATGCAGAGCAGGAAAGTAGGGTGAACAGAGTGTAATTTCAAGGTGACTGTGGCAAGGACAAAGAAGCAATTTTCTGTTTATAGTTACTTGGCTCCATATATACTAGTTTTAAAAATGCCAAAGAAAAATCTTGACTTTGCCCACTACCAACAGAAAGTTCTTGGTGCTCCCTGCATAGACCTGGCATAAACTGACCTGATCATCATCTAGAGAGTCGTTGTCCTTCAGATGGTTAAGCCAGGTATGGTGGCCCATATCTGTAATCTCAGACCCTGGAGACTCTGAAGCAGAAGTAGGAAGACTTCATGTTCGAAACCAGATTAGGTAATTTAGTGTCTTAGCAAGGCCCTGCCTCGAGATAAAATTTGCTTTATAAAAGGCTAGCAATATAGCCCAGTGCAAAGGCTGTAGGTTCAAGCTCCAGAACTGGCAAAAAAAAAAAATGCTATGAAAATTCAATTCTCTTTCTCTTACCCTTTTTCTCCAGCCTCCTGCCTGGCAGAAGAAGCAATGGTCATCAATCAGTACTTAGGTCCACAAGGACCTACCCTAAATATTAAGATCACTGCTTTTGATAAAATCATTAGATTTGAAGTCATATCCCTCCATCTGCCTTGATTTCTCTTTAGGGAGAGATGTGTCATTTTTAATGGCACAATTTAGGTGGAGAAGAACGTAAACTTCAGGACATTTCCTATGAAATGTAAAACTTTTGTTTTTGAAAGGAAGTTTAGACATGCCAAAGAGGGCTCAAGAGTGACAAAGAGTCTTCCTTTCTCAAAGCAATGAAATTGGCATCACAGTCATATCATGCCAGGAAATGTCACAAACTTAGCGGGTTTGTTGAGCACGTCCTCTTTTCTCCTCTCCTCTTCCCTGCTCTTTTCTCCTGCCTTCAGGACAAACTCAAGGCATTCTCATGATTTATTCCACCTTGTTATGTGTTGCATTATTCTTTGAGAGCAAGACCTATGTCAGTCTTATCCTCTTGTCACAGGCTCTGGAAACAAATATAAATTCCATGTAGAATCAGAAGAGCCAATGGGCCATTTTCTTCCTATGCCCCGTTCTTCTGAATGCTTATAGTTTGGTAGAAATCGTTTGAATTCCATTAAAGTAACTGGAAAAAGCAACTGGAATAACCATATCTAAATGAAAATGCTGCCCACTTGCTAATAACAACCAGTCTAAAAATACCAGAAAGCATGTGGTTTTCATTTCAGCCACAAAGCCACCATAGTATGACATGCAGCCTGCCTTCCAAGAGCACCCTTGTTTATGTGATATTATGTTACATGTATGTATGGAGTTGAACTCCAGGGTTTTAGAGTTGTAGAAAAATAATAGTTCCACAGCAAGAGCTGAAATGCAGGTTTGGCACTGGGCCAAAAGTTTGAGACTACCCAGAAATGATTTGTGTTTCCAGTCACGTGACCCTACACTGCTCAGCTGTCTCACCTGGCATCTTTCAGTCACTGAGTCTGTTCATTTGGAAATTCTCAGATGTGGCTCTGATTACAGGTACCTGTGTACACCAGCAGGAATTTTACTAAGGAAAACCGCATCCCACACAGCACCTTCTGTGGGGATTTTAGCAACAATGACTTCATGGTCAGCAAGATGGTTTAAGTGGGAAGAGTACAGACTCTCAAGCTCAGCCTTGGTCTCCTTCAAGCTATTTAATCTTGAGCAAGTTTTCCACTTTTCCAAGCTTCAGTCTGCTAATCAATGAAAAGGATATTAAAGATTAATCCTGTTTTCATATTAAGAACTATTATTTATTGCATGCTTACAGCATGCCATAGACTACACTTTATGTTGTTATAAGTGTTATTCTACTAAATTTTCACAGCAACCTAAGGAAGAAAGTACTAATATTTTCTCCATTTACATATGAGGATTCTGAGAGTCAGAGATGTTGTATAATTCACCAAAGTTAAATGATGAATATCTGGGTGAGCTGGGATTTGAACCCAAGTCTGACTCATTTCAAGGACTGTGTTCACACCCTGCAGAGTTCTCAATTTTCTTCTTCTGTAGAGCGTGCCAAACTCATAGAGTGACTAGAAGGATTAAATGACTTAATATGTATATGGCCTATGGAATGTTACTCAGCACATGATAGTTACTCTGCAAATGTTTATGATATTTATTGCTATAAAACAGCTAATGCACACTGATGATAGGAAAAGCAGGAGCCACAATAATAGAAAGAGCATGAGAGGCCATTAAATGACCTACTTATTCAGCGGTATTTGTAAAATCCTCATAGGAAACTTGCAGAGATGATGAGGGATATTCAGTGGTGTGATGTTCCTGCTCATGCAGATGGAGGGATCCTGGGGACATTAAGCTCCTATCATATTTACATAATTCTAATTTATATTCATAGCTGGTAAAACCAGGAAACATCTGGACAAGAACTGCAATGCTAAGCAGATGAGTATCTTAGCAATGGCACTGGTGGTTGAGGTTGAAGAGTCTCACCAGCTGGTGAGAGCTGTGCACCAGTAAGCTGATCCAGACCAAGGGGTCCTTGGAGGCAGCGCTGCTACCTGATGACATCACTAGGTGAGATTCCTTGGTGATCCTGAAGCAGACCAGACAGCTGGTGCACATAGAACTGACAGGCCTAGTTCATCAGTTTCTTAACATTATTTTTAAACCACACTCATTTAGAAGACTGGAAACGCACCTGTGGGAGGCTTGCATGATGACCAGCCTTGTATCAAAACTGATCTCCCTGGACCTCCCTAAGCAAGCTTAACAAACAAGAAAAGGACATTGTCTTAAAGATGCGATATGAGAGAAAATAAAGTGGTCAGGTAGAAAATGCAAACCACTTTCAAACAGTCTATAGAATTGCTTTCAGTTTATGAACTCTTATTTCCCAAGAGAAATCCCAAGGAAGAGCTCTATAATCTTGAGATGTGATGGGGGAGCAAAAATGAACACCTGTGACACAAAGCCAAAAACAACTTCATCTTTCACTCTGTTCTGGGTTTTGTTTCCACTTGTGAATTTCTGTAAGTAGCAAAGATAATAAGAAAGTAAGCAAGCATTTCATTTCTCTTCAAGCTCCCCAGTTTTGCACATAATGGACTATAACCTTGGGTTTGTAATTTTAATGTCTCTCCTCAGTTAACTCACAGTGTCCTGGAAGTAAAAGCCTATCCAGTGACACTACTTGTGGGAAAGGATTTCTTCCTCAGTAACAATATGCAAAAATTACCTCTAACCGTATTAAGGCTGAGGTTCCCTTAATGATTTGCCCTTTGCTTAGCAAAATGCATGAAAAAAAAATCATACTGTTAAAAAAAATAGGTTGCATGATATTGTTCAGAAGAAGGACTAGTAGGCCAAAAGTAAACACATTTCTGTACATAATAATAAAAAAGTAAATTTCTAAAGCAAACCAAGAAGATGGAAACAGGATAAGTTGATGCAGGAAATAGGGAGGTAGAGAGAAAATGGGTGGGAAAGAACCCAGGAAAATAAAATACAGAGGCCCAAGAGAGGAGAGAAGGGAAATTCTCACAGTTGGGAAGACCTGAAAGTCTTTTCGTTTTGACATCAATGGGGAAATCCCACATATTTAATTTACAGGATTCACTGTGCTGTGCATCAGGGTACTCCCTCTGTTTTCCCAAGTCCTTCTTGAAAAGCAATTACATACAAATGCTTTCTTTTTTTTTTTCTTTTTATTGAGGTTATTGGTACAATCTAGGTATACAATACAATTACATTCATCATTGGGATTCTGTACCTTTACATAATAGGTCTTGATTCTCATTTTTCCCCTTGTCCCTGCCCTCCCTTCACCCCCTCCTCCCCTCCCCATTTACAAACACTTTATTTCCATTTTTTTCAGTTTCTCGTATTGTTTTCCTCTCCCTTATTACCTTTCCCCCACCCTTCCCACTTTCCTTAGACCTTTAGCCCTTTACTTCCTATTTCACATTATTAATTATCTCATTAGGATCCTGTGTACTATTATAGTTTTTCACACCAAAGAAACTATTCGGTATTTCAGTTAAAGAAATCTCTGTATGAACATTAAAAATAGGGAATCCTAAAATAAAACCAAAAAGGAAAGTAAAAGAGAAAAGGCAATGATGTAACATCAAAATAATCCTTAATTCTGGAGATGAAAATGGTCCCTGAACATACTTAAATTACTTCTTGCTCTTATAGTCTTATCTTCTTCTTTTTTCATTATTTAGAGAATACTTTATTAGTTTCTGTAGTCAAACCCACGTAGATATGACCTTAATATTTAGTACAGTGCGTTACCCCTGTACACATGGGAAAAAAATAAAAAAACATTTCTAGACCAATATGGTTGTCCATTTCTATACAATGCCAACTCAACAAAGTAAATTGGGATGATTTTTTCCAAAGTTGGCAGCACCGTTAAAGTTTCCCAAAATTCAATTTATATATATGTATATGTGTATGTGTGTGTGTGTGTGTGTGTGTGTGTGTGTGTGTGTATATATATATATATATATATATATATATAGACTAATA
>NW_022900927.1:32302997-32314159 GCF_012274545.1 Fukomys damarensis | reverse complement strand
ATTTTCTCCTGCTACTTCATGTATTCCTATCAGTCTTATGTTATTCTTCTTTGCATCATCTAGGAGTTGTTGGATCGATTTCTCATGATCTCTTACAGTTTTTAAGAGACCTCTCTTTTCATGGTCACTGACTGCAATCTTATCTTCCATATCTGAGAGAGCCTATCTTCACATTCTTTTATTCTGTTGTGTACACTTTCAATAGAGTGTTTACTGTCCTGGATATCTGTTTGAATCTGTTTTATGGATTCTATTTCTTTCCTATGTTGGGCATTTATTTTTTCCATTTCTTTCTTATGCTGGGCCTTCATGGCTTCTATCGTGGTCCTGAGCTCATCTATTTTTTTGTCAGTTTCTGCTCTAGAGTCTTGAATCATGACTTCCATTTTGCTCACTATCTCTATGGTTATCTGGGAAATTATTTCTGTTTTGAATTTTTCTAGAGCCTGATTGATCTGTTTTGTTACTTCCTGTGCTTTGAGTTCAGGGTGTCCTGGTGGTTCACTATCAGCCTTTTCATCCTCATTTGCCCTATTGTTTGCCATTGGTGAACTGGAAGTCTGTCTTTGTGTCTTGCTTAAGTGTTTTCTCATTTTTATTTTTGTTGTCGGACTGTCCTTGGTTTAATCTCTGGATTATCACCCAAATCTTCCTGATATAGTTGCACCCTAGCTTCTGTGTCTCTAACGACCCACAGACATTCTCATCTTCATGACATCAGAGAAAACAGCTCATCAAATCAACAGCAATGCTTTACCCCAACTGATACAATCAGCAACACATTAAGATCAAGCACAATTTGGACACTGACCACCTGTGGTAGTCACTAGTCTATCACCCTTAAATCATTTGAATTAAATTGAAATCAAGAAGCAGTCCAGAATATGTCTGCAGTGAACAAACTTTTCAATATAGTATATTTACCATTTAATGGCTCAGACAGAGCGAGGATGCAAGACCCCTAATCTCAGTTAGCTGATTGCTGAACCCCATGACGCTGACTGACCTCGGGCTGCAAAGCCCAGATTGAGTTCCCCATCCTTCTGAATGGTTGAACTCTGCAACGTTCTATTACAGGTTTCCCACACCCTTTCTTTAAAGATGTTCAAAGTTGAGAACTCAAAAAAATACCCTTGATGACCACCTCTGTCTTTGCAGAGTGGGTCCAAAGACTTGCACAGTCAGGAGGTCTGAGAGGGGGGGGGGGAATTATGGGGGTTCAGGGCCGCCCACGCAGCTACCTTCCCGGCGTTTGAGCGATGGCTGCTGGGTCGGGAACAGGCGTGGTTCTCCTTCCCACGGTGGATCGGGGCCGGCCTACCTTCCCGGCGCTTGAGCGATGGCTGCTGGGTCGGAAGCAGGCGTGGTTCTCCTTCCCACGGTGGATCGGGGCCCCATACAAATGCTTTCTACAAGAAGTGTTTAGGGAAAATGAAAAAAAAGCAGTTGTATTCAACTTTGAAAAAAGAAAATTACCTGAGGCTATTGAGAAGCGAGTTCAAAAGCAAAACTTGTAGGAGAAAGTTATCCCACCCAACCTCTCTGTACCTCAAAATTTCCATAGAGAATGAGTAGCTTAGAGTTCTTGCTTTCCCTTTACATTTGAAATGGGATTTCAACCCATTTTTGGATACTAATTGTCAGGGTGATCAATAAGGTGGCAGAATTAGGGAACGCACAGGAAAAAAATATCTAGATTACATTAAATGTCATTTCCTTTGATACAAAAATATCCTTTATTAAAGTTTAGGTAACATCACTACTTAAATTAGTGGCATTACCAAAAATATTCTAATAATCATTAAGAAAGCAGCTGGAGAAATTCAAATATAGCCTTTGCACTAGAAAAATAATTTTATCTCAAAAGTGATTACTCAGGATGCAGCTGCCAGAGCATGATTCCATTTATGTTCAGAGAAAAATTTTCTGTCAGCTTTTTTGGTGGTAATGGAAAGGAGTGAATCCTCAAAGTCTGGAAGTCTACATGATTTTGACAAGGACATGATTTTCATGAGAGACTTGAGTTTCTCACTGGCTGTAGGTCTTTCCTTGATGAATGTTTCCTTTGGATTTCTACATGGGCAATGGCAAAGTTGTTACACAAAGTTCTGACAGTAATTGTGCATCAAATTCCTCAGCCACAGTCCCATATAGATGTAAAGAACTGCTTCTTCTTTTCTCTCTGAGATATTCCTTCAGGAAGCCTTACCCTACCAGTATGAAGTAGGGTTCGTCCTTGTGCTTGAAATAGTCTTTCAGATAATGGCATAAATGGCTCACATACTACAGAAGTTAGAACTGAACGCAATACCCTAGGACTGCAGTCTTACCAGGGCCAAACAAGAAGTATCAGACGAGGGAGAGGTTCAGTAGATATTACTTCTTGGTGTCCCCAATATCCTTATGAGACTCACGCAGTTTCAGGTATCAGTGTTGCCCTCCAGGGTGAATTTTGTTTAAAAATTAAACTTAAGCACCTTAAAATCTAAAGAGTTTATTTGAGTAGGCAGAAATTCATGAGTGAGGCTGCTGTAAACCAGAAGTGGCCCCAGGCCTTGCCAAAATTGACCAAGGTCATACATATAGTTGCCTTTTTGGGGGTTATATCATTAAAAAGTCCAGGATGATATAACTAATGCTCAGCTGCAAGTAATTGGTAGAGTTTAAGTTTCATTCATTTTTTTAAATATAGGAACTCAGGGCAGTGGAGCCACCTTAACCCAATGGTCTCCAATTAAGTTATTTTTACAGGCCCCACAAAGTTTAATTAGACTAAAGTGGGGTCCTAATAGCCTCATCTGACTCCAAACCCACAGCACCTTGAAAACTCAACGCAACCAATTTTTACCACTCAAAGACAACCTTTAGCAAACCACGTTTTCTGAGTGAAATGATTTGGTTCTGGACACAGCCCTCCTCAGCTTGCTCCATCAGTCATGGAATGCTCACAAATGCTTGTCATGTCACAGGGGTGCAGTGGGGATCACTGTGTAGATGCATATCATCAGCTGCACTCTCACGGGAGCTGGAACGACCGAGCACAGCAGGCCAGGCAGAACCCACCAAGAGTTACCTGCAGTATTGCTGTGAAAGTCTAACTCTACCACTGGGTCATACACACATCATTATAACATTGAGTTATAATGGTCTGAGAGTTTCCCTTCTTTCCTTTGTGGTCAATCAAGCTGTAACACCCTTGGTATTCGAAGCCATGTTATAATCAACTCAATATTTGAGGAATTTCACCTTTGATGAAATAATGAATGAAACTTACAGGGATCAGAATATGCCATCACCAAATATGCCATGTTGGCATCAGAATTATTTTGAGTTGAACATAGTTGAGATTCAACAGATGCAGAAAGAAACCTTCCCAGAGCTTTCCTTCTATGACTAAAAGAATAAATTTCTGAAAAATGAAGACTTCCATAAATTCCCCCACCTAGGAGAGTCTTAATCCCAGAAGAGGACAGAAGGTCAGCACCAAGACGGACTGAATAGAACTTGCTAAGATAGACCATATCTTCCATTAGTTTCCACTTCTTTAATGTCCCAGTTTTTGCAATTAAAAGCCCAAAATCCTTTTCCTTTGCCCAGCTATGTCTCCAGAGTTTATCATTCTTCATTTAAAAACGGAATGTAAGTCCTCCAGCCTATCCACCTGTGTGTGTTTTTACTTCTCTGGAAAAAGCCTCCGTGTCATGTGAAAATTAGCTTCACATGGCTTTCCCCTGTTAATCTTTCCCCAGTCTAATTTGCAGGGCCCTAGTCAATGAAGCTAAGAGTGTAGAGAAAAAAAGGTTTGGGGGGTTTAGTTTGTTTCCCCCTCCTCTACAAACGGAACTATAGATATTATAACAACATGGCCCATATCATTGTATCTTTTTAGCACTTAACACAATGCTTAAACTCACTAGGTCAGATATGTCTAAATTAGGGTTTCCAAGGATCAAGGACTATAAATACCTTTTCATCTGCAATATTCATGATATATCATATTTATAGTATATAGTTATTCCATAGTACTCAAGGGACATTTGCCTCAGGACTCCCCAAGTATACTAAAATCTCCAGACATTTAAGTCCCTTATAAAAAGTGGTTTAGTATTTGCCTATAACCTATGCACATCTTCTCACATGGCTTCAAGTCATCTCTAGATTACTTGTAATTGTCAATACAATATAAATGCTGTGTAAATAGTTGTTATGCTGCATTGTTTGAGAAATAATAAGAAAAAATCTATACATGTTTACTACAGATGAAATGTTTTTTCTGAATATGTTTTGATTTGCAGTTGGTGGATCCCATGGATGTGGAGTCTGCAGACAACGAAAACCAACTATATACACTAATGCAGCAAAAATTCCAACAGAAATTATAATATTACACCTAAGACTGCTCATATTATAGCATGCATTAATTCAATTCTGTCTGGAAATGCTGGTTTTAGCAACTACTGAACATTCCTTATTGTTTTGTATATATTGATTTATTCTCTGTAGCATAGATAAATCACAATTATTTACAAGCAAGATGGTTTCACAAACAAGATATTTCACCTATAAAGGAAATCAAATATATGCTTTTTAAATTAATTAATTGTAATTAATTAATTGTATTGGTACATTTCAGGTATACAATATAATGACATTCATCACTGAGAATTTGCACCTTTATGTAATCTATCTTGGTTCTTATTTTTTTTCCCCATTACCCTGCCCTCCCTTCAACCCCTCCACCCATTCCTATCATTTTTTTCATTTTCTTATATTAAATCCATTCCCTTCTTTCTTTCCACTATCCCTCCCACTTTCCCTTCCTCTTTGACCCTTTTCTTATTATTTCACATTATCTATTATACCTTTTAATTCTTATTTACACTTTCAGTTTCTCACACGAGAAAATATTCAGTGTTTACACATGTGTCCTATGTATTTTCACTTGAGTGTTGTCTCAATATGCATCCATTTAGCTATAAATCTCTCTAATTTCTCTTTCATTCTTTATGGATTGATAGTACTCCATTTTATTTTTTAAAACACATTTTCTTTATCCAGTCTCCAGTTGATGGGCAATTGGGCTGTTTCCAAGTTCTAGCTATTAGAAACTGTGCTGCCATGAACATGGATGAGCATATATCACTGCGGTATGATTCTCTTAATTCTTTTGGGAAGATACCCAGCAGGGGAATAGCTAGGTTAAATAGGATCTCTACTCCTAGTTGTGTGAGGTGTCTCCATACTGATTTCCACAGTGATTGCACCAGTTAACAATCCCATCAGCAGTGCAGCAGGGTTCCTCTTTCCCATAGCCCCATCAGCATTTGTTACTGGTTGATTTCATGATAGCAGCCATTCTTCCTCGGATGAGGTAGAATCTCAGTGTTGTTTTCATTTGCATCTGTCAAATAACCAGTGATATTGAACATTTTTTCATATGTTTATTTGCTATTTCTAATTCTTTGTCTGAGAAATGTCTGTTCATTGCAGATGTTCATTTTTGAATTGGGTCTTTAAATTTGGGAGGTTTAATTTTTTTAAGTTCTTTTTATATTGTAGATAGTAGACCTTTGTCTGAGAAACAGCTGGTGAAAATTTTTTCCCACATTGTAGGTTGTCTGTTCACATTGTTGGTGGTTTCTCTTGCTATGCAGAAGCTTTTCAATAAGAAGAGATCTCACTTGTTGATTGTGCTAGTTGATGGGCAACTGAGGTTTTGTTATATAATCTTTTCCTAGCCAGTGTCTTCTAGAGTTGTACCTAACCTCTCTTCCAGCCAGGTTAGTGTTTCTGTTTTAATATTTAGATCTTTAATCCATTTTGATTTTGGCTTAGTGCATGATGAGAGGTATAGGTCTAGTTTTAATCTTTGGCAAGTTGAAACCTAGTTTTTCCAGCACCATTTATTAAAGAGGCTATCTTTCCTCCAGTGAAGGGTGGGTGTTTGGCTCTTTTGCTGAAGATGAGGTGGCTGAGTGTGCCTGGAGTTGTTTCTGCATCTTCTAATCTGTTCCACTGGTCTTCATGCTGTTTTTATCACAGTAGCTTTGTAGTATAGTTTGCAGTTAGGGATTGTGAAAGTCCCTACCTTGTCTTTATTGTCTAGAATTGCTTTTGCTATTCTAGGTCTCTTGTTCCAAATAAATTTTTGAATTCCTTTCTCACAGTCTGTGAAATATGCTGCTGTAATCTAAATTGGGATTGCATTAAATCTATATAGCGGTTTTGGAAGTATGGTCATTTTAACTATGTTGGTTCTTTCTACCTGGAAACAGGGATGTCTTTCCATTTTCTTATATCATCTTTGATCTCTTTTTTCAGAGTGCAATAGTTTTCAATGTAGAGGTTTTTTATTTATTTCTTTACGTTAAATCCTAGGTATTTCAATTTTTTGGATGCTATTGTGAAAGGAATTGTTTGCCCCATTTCTCTCTCAGTGAGTCTGTTGTTTGTGTATAGGAAAGCTATTGATTTTTGTGTATTTCATTGTTTATTCTTTGTTTAGTAGATCTATCTATTTGTGACAGTGGGGTTTTGGGATCCCCCACTACTATTTTATTATTGCTTATTTTATTTTTTATGTCCATTAATATTTGTTTTATATAGTTGGATGCACTAGTGTTTGGTGCATATATATTTATGATTGTCATCTTTTCATCTTGCATTGTTCCCTTTTCAAGGATGTGGTGACCTCTTTTTCTCAGTCAGTGTTGTTTTGAAATCCACTTGATCTGTAAAGCATATAGCTACTCCTACTTTTTGGAGGGTTTCTGTCACATGGAGTATTGTTTTCCATCCTTTAACTTTCAGTCTATGAGTTTTTGTTTGTTTGTTTGTGTTTTGTTTTAGTTAATTTTATTTCTTATATGCAGCATATTTTGGGGTCTTGTTTCTTGGCCCATTCTGCCAATCTATTTCTTTTGGCTGGTGAATTGAGACCATTAGCATTGATGGTTACAACTGATATGTATTGACTTATCCTTGTCATGACTTTTTCTTTTTGTTGGATTCTCCCCCTTTGCATTTAATTTCTTGTTTTGCCTGATGGATTCCTTCTGCTAGGCTTCCTGGGGTTGTGATTCTCATTGTCTTTTCCTAGAATACTGTTTAAGTTTTTTTTGGAGTACTGGTTTGGTATTCATGAAGTTCCTAAGTTGCTCTTTGTGATGAAAGTATCTTATTTCCCCATCAATTTTGAAAAATAGTTTTTCAGGGTGTATCAATGTGGATTGGAAGCTGTTTTCCTTTAAGACTTGAAATATGTCCCTCAAGGGCCTTCTTGCCTAGAGGATTTGTGTTGAGAAGTCTGCTGTGATTCTGATGGGCTTTCCTTTGTATGTGATTTGTTTTTCTCTAAGTGCTTGTAGAATTTTGTTCTTCTGTTGGGTTTCTGGAATCTTATATGCCTATGTATAGATTTTTTTTTAGTCACAGCTAGTTGGAGTCATGTATGCCTCACTTATCTGTATGTCAAGTTATTTTCCCCACTTGGGAAGTTTTCTGCCATTACTTCTGTGAACAGGTTTTTTTTTCAATGTCTGCACTCTCTCCTTTTTCTTCATTGACTCTGATCACTCTTAGTTATTCTTCTTTGCATCATCTAGAAGCTCCTGGATTGATTTTCATGGTTCCTTACTTTCTTTCTTCTTTTTTTTTTTTAACATAGATGTAAAACTCCTCAATAAGATGCTGCTGAACAGCACTCAACAAATCATTGAGAAGTTTATACAACACAACCAAATAGACTGTCTCTCAGGCATGCAGGGATAGATCAACAACACAAGCAAATCAATAAATGTAATACATCATATTAACAGAGTGAGGGACAAAAATCATATGATCATCTCAATAGGCACAGAAAAAGCATTTGACAAAGTCCAATACACATTCATGATAAAAAAAATGGAAATAAATGATGTGTTAGTTACTTTTCTCTTATTGCTGAGAAAAAATACCCAGCACCAAAAGTTAAAGGGTAAGGGGTTTGTTTCCTTATAGTTCATAGAGGTTTCAGTACATAATTGTCTGGCTCCCAGGCTGGAATGGCAAACAACAAACATCACAGAGGAAAAACAACATGGTGAACACAAGGCAGAAAAGGTAACAAGAAAACCTTAACAGCATCCCCCTGCCCTTTTATCTTATTCAGACTACTTAGGGCAGGGAGAGTAGCACTCACACCCTTAATCCTAGTGCCCTTGAACCTAGCATTGTATCATGAATTGATTACTGTTTCACACATTCTAGATCAAGCCTATGACCACATGAGGCTTTGGGAAGATATCTAGACCCAAACCTTAACATTCTGCCCCTGACCCCCCCCCAGGACTCATGGACATTACTTTACACAAAAGGCATTTAGTCCATCTCTCTAAGAGTTGACAAAATCCTAACATTTTCACCATTGCCAAAAAGTACAAAGTCTCCTCTGAGATTTAAGGAAAACACTTAGCTGCAAGCTATTTTTAAGAAATTTTTCTTTTCCTGGTCACTAATTGCAATCCTATCTTCTATATTTGAAATTCTGTCCTCATTTTGGCTCATTCTGCTGTGTAAACTTTCAGTGGAGTTTTTAATCTCCTGGAAATCTGCACTTGATCTTAGTCAAAAGGCTGAGAAGCAATGTCTCCTGGAAATCTGTTTGCATCTGTTGTATGGGTTCCATTTGTTTCCTATGTTGGGATTCCATCATGTTTCTCAGCTCCTCTATTTTTTTAAATCTGTGTCTGCTCTAGATTTATTAGTCATGTCTTGCAGTATGGACACAATCTATCTTGTTATCTGAGAATTTATTTCTGATTACATTTTTTTCAGCTCCTCTTTCATTGCCAGTTCAGGGAGTCCAGGTGGTTGAGTATCAAATTGTTCCATTTCATTTCCCTTTGGGGTTGCCTTAGGTGATCTGGAAGTCTGGTTTTGAGACTTATTTACATGTCTTCTCATTTCAATAGATGCATCCTCCTGTACCTTTGTTGAGGCAACTTTTTGCTCACCCAGTGGTCTTCAATTCTAGGCAAGTCATGGAGCAGCCTTTTCTCTCCTGCTCACCAGTATACCAATTCCTGGGTTCAGAATGATCAATTTCTGTATCCCTGAGCTGAACTGTTGTCTGGGCAGACTTCTGGCTAGGGCCTGTGTGCATTTGGGATGGTATGTAGGCATGCCTCTAGCTACAACCTGTGCCACTATGTAGCTGTTGTTTGGAAGGGCCTTCAGCTGGGGGCTGTGCACCCCAGACCCTGGTGTCTGTGCAGGCTTCTGGCTAGAGTCTCCATGCTCTTACCAATGGTATCAGGGTGAGCCTCTGGCTATTGCTTGTGTGCCTGGGTAGCTCTATTCCAGGTAGGTGGGTCTTCAGCTGGGCCTGTGTGCCCAAGCCACTGGGGTCAGAGCAGGCCCCTGGCTGAACCTGCCTGTAGTTGGGCTGCTCTAGTCCACACTGCTGCTCACCAGAATCTGAAGGCTCTTACCAACAGTATGGAGCAGGCCTCTGGCTGCTGCTTGTGCTATATACCTGTGCACCTCTTTTCTGGGCAGTTTTTCAGCCTAGGCCTGTGTGCCCAAGCCACTGGTGTTCAAATACATTCTTGATGATGAATAGTTTGGGAACTAGTGTAACAAAGCTCAATTTTAAAGAATTAAATATCACTAATGTTTATCAAAAGTTATAGTTAGAACAATTATGTCTTTAGATATATAGAAATGACCTACATCAGTTGGATATGAAGAATCAGAAGATTGACTAAGCAAATTTTGACTATTCTACAGGGATTTGATGTTGGCAGAGAAGCAGGAACAAAATGAATTCTATTCATTCATAGTTGATAGCAGGAGACAATTACTGCCTTCTGAGATTTTCCCTGGAAGACCACCAATATGGAGGGTAAAAAAAATCCCACCTCTTAGTTTCCTGTTTGACCAGATATTTCTGCATATATTCTGATATTAGTTAGGATACTTTCAGTTGTAAGTGATAAAAACACAACTCAAATAACTTTGAACCAAATGGTGGCAATGTAATGATTTTCAACTGAAAATTCAAGTGTAGTTTTCCTAGAGTTCAGGTATGGCTGGATCCAGAACATCAGATGATGTCATTAAGATACCAGTGTTTTACCTTCCATCATCCCTTTGCTCTGTATCCCTCTTCCATGAACAAATTTTCTTATGTACAACACAAACTTCTGCAGCCTCCAATTAAATGATTCTTTGATCTTGTGGCCAAAAGAAGTGCCCTTCCTCTGTGACCCCCATATGAATGCTGAAATGACTGTAAGTGTCTGTGCTTGAGTCAGATGCCCACTGCAGTACACCTGATTATACTGGGTAGGATGGGTGACCACTGTGCAGTCTGGGAAAGAGCCATGGGCATGACCAAATACCTGACAAGGGAGGAAAATGTTTCAAAGAAAGCTGCTGGGCTTTAACTGCAAGATCTGTGTCTCTTCAACTTTGAACCCACAACCTTCCTACAGCTGGCCTACATATATATTATTTTGACTGAAAGGCCTAAGGAATTTCCTTCTAGATTCAGCCCAAAAATGAAACAAAACACAGTATAAAACCTCAAAAGACAAAAAATCATTTATGGTTGGAAAATCATGAGGTTTCAGGCACTGAAATAAGATAAAAGACTTGTGAATGTTCAACTTCTAACAAATGACTCACTTAACCTTGATGTATCTACTTCATTCAAAGTTCATGTTTCTTAAACCAAGTTTGCCTTTCAACTGAGGTGGAGATTCTAAGTCAAGATAATTTAAGAGCTGGCAAAAGCCAAATAACAGTTTTTATCATGAGAATAAAATAGTATCATTCTCTGGATAGTAAAACACCCAAAGAAAGCCATTACCCAGCAGTGACATGTGAAATATCTGCTTTGATTTCACACAGGAGATCATTTAACAGTGTCGAGACAAAGCCAATTCCTATTGGTACATTGCTAGCTTAAGAGAATAAATAGAAGGCTGTATATGGAAGGCAAAAATTTCTTTCCTTATTGCTAACCTCATGGCCAATGTTTATATAACTACAGATAGGTGGAAAAAAGAAAAGCATATAATGGGCTGGGGATTTAGCTCAGTGATTCTGGCACCTGCTTCACAAGCACGAGGACCTGAGTTCAATGCCCAGTACCAAAAAAAAAAAAAAAAAAAAAAAAA
>NW_022900927.1:32201526-32302780 GCF_012274545.1 Fukomys damarensis | reverse complement strand
AAAAAAGCATACAAACTTATGTAGTATAATTTATATAAAACAAAAGTCTTCATAGGCAATTAAGACCAAAAAAGCAAGTAAACCTGTGTATTCTTTACACTGTTTGATGGAGAAGTAGATAGTCATGGAAAAGTATGATTGGTGAAAAATATATGATATAGTTCTAATAATTTGGGTAAGGTAGAATTAGTAAGGCCTATTCCAAGAATCTGGTCAGATTATTCTCTGCATGCCTATGTCTTCAGAGATAAGGATGTTAATTTCCTACTGGTAAAGAAGAATTCCTCTCATAATGAGGATTTTAAGACATGCTTTGAGGGGAAAGGGAAATGAGTGTGTCTTCCTCTCTCTTGCTACTCTATCAAATTCCAAGGTGTCATATTTTGGGGTAGGGTGTCCTGAACTCCATTAGCTGGAAGGAATAAAAGAAAAAAAGAGGGACAGAAAGAAAAACAGAATAGGTGGATGGAAAAGGGAAGAAGAAGGAAAGAAAGAAAGAATGACCTTTTAATTTGACCTTCAGATTTATTTTGAAAAATGTCATGATTGAGAATATAGGTTTTGGAATCAGAGACATTTAAATAAGGCCAGATCTTGCCACCTAACAGTTATTCATATTTGGTTATCCAATCTCCCTAAGACTCAGATGCCCCAACTGAAAGATTTGGTAAAAACTATCAGTGCTGCTATTCACCTGCCTGCCTGCCTGAGATCACCCAGCGGGTGCGCAAACTCCCAGACTCCACACCATCAGACCCAGAAAGGACCCAAGGACCCCGGAGGGGGTCTCTTCACCTGCCTGCCTTCCTGAGATCATCCGGCAGGTGCGTGACCTCCCGGTCTGTGAGACACCAGACCCAGTAAGGAAGGTAGCCTCTTGGGCACCCTTGAAACACCCCCACGACCCCCTCCCCCTTTCTCAAACCTACTGATTGGGCCAGTCCTTGGACCAACTCTGCAGAGGCATAGGCTCTCATGAAGGGTAGTTTTCTGAGTTCCCAACTTTGAACATCTTTAAAGAAAGGGCAGGGGAAACCTGGAATAGAACTGAGTGGAGTTCAACAGTGAGGGTTGGGAAACTCAAGTTAGGTCTTGTGGACTGAGTTCAGTCTCAGTCGTGGGGAACTGCCATTGGCTAGCTGAGACCTGGGGATTTGGCTCTGCATATGGCTGTACATGTGGTATAATATGAGAACAGAGACATAGTCTGAAAGAGGCCCTTCACATTCTTTTTTTTTTCTTTCCTCTCTTTTTTCTTTTCCTCATTCCACGCTAAAATTTCTTTCTTTTTTCTGTCCTCTCTCTCCAACTCAGTCTCTTGCTCCACCATATTATTCCTCATCTCCGTTTTTATTTCAGCTCCTGCCCTAACTCAGACTTCTTCTTTTATTATTTTTTCTTTTTAGGGAGGGTTTCTCTTTATGTTATTTTCTCCAGTCATTCTACCTCACTCATGGCTCTGTACCTTCAAGGGAAGACAAGCACCTGTTATTGTTAAGGGAGTATATTCTTGTCTTTATTCCTGCACACTCTCTCTATCCCCCCTGAAGTTAATAGCTTTGTAAAGATAGTAAGGTAATTCTACATCCTCTGGATTCACTTAAAACATGCTCCAGTTTTTTCACTTACCTACTCCTCTCGTCCTAACTCAGTCTAACCCCCCATCCAAAATGGTAAAGATGCTATATTGAAAAGCATATTCACTGCAAACATATTATGAGCTGCTTCTTGATATTAATTTAATTCACATGGGTTAAAGGTGATACATTAATGACTACCACAAGTGGTCAGTTTGCAAGCTGTGCCTGATCCTACTGGGCTGCTGAATGTATCAATTGGAATAAAGGGTTGTGATTGATTTAAAGAGTTGTTTTCTCTGATATTATGAAAATGAGGATGTCTATGAGTCATTAGAAACTCAAAAGCTAAAACGCAACTATATCAGGAAGATTTAAGTAATATCCAGAAATTAAAGAAGGACAACCCAACAACAGAAATAAAAATGAGAAAACACTTAAGCAAGACACAAAGACAGATTTCCAGTTCACCAATGGCAAACAGAAGGACAAATGAGGATGAAAAGTCTGATAGTGAACCAACAGGGCACCCTGGACCCATAGCACAGGAGGTAACAAAACAGATCAATCAGGCTCTAGAAAAATTCAAATCAGAAATAAATTCCCAGTTAACCAGAGAGATGATGAGCAAAATGGAAGTCATGATTCGAGACTCTAGAATAGAAACTGACAAAAAAATAGATGAGCTCAAGACCATGATAGAAGACATGAAGACTCAGCATAAGAAAGAAATGCAAACAATGAATGCCCAACATAGGAAAGAAATGGAATCCATAAAAAAGATTCAAACAGATATCCAGGAGATTAAAAACTCTATTGAAAGTGTACACAACAGAATAAAAGACTGCGAAGATAGAATTTCAGATATAGAAGATAGGATCGCAATCAGTGACCGTGAAAAAAGAGGTCTCTCCAAAACAGTAAGGGATCATGAGAAATCAACCCAACAACTTCTAGAACGATGCAAAGAAAAATAACATAAGACCGATAGGAATCCATGAAAAAGCAGGAGAAAATGCAAATGACCTAAAAAAGCTATTCACAGAATTAATGACAGAAAACTTCCCAAACAGAAGGGAAGAATTAGACATACAGATAAGTGAGGCATATAGAACTCCAACTAGCCACAATAAAAAAAATCTACACCTAGACATATAATAATCAAGATTCCAGAAATCCAACAGAAAAACAAAATACTACAAGCAGTAAGAGAAAAGAAACAAATCACATGCAAAGGGAAGCCCATTAGAATCACAGCAGACTTTTCAACACAAACCCTTAGGTCAAGGAGAGCCTGGAGTGAGGTATTCCAAGTCCTAAAAGAAAAGAATCTCCAACCTAGACTTCTGTATCCTGTAAAACTCTCTTTCAAAATAGATGGGGAAATAAGATACTTCCACGACAAAGAGCACCTGAGAAATTTCATGAACACCAAACCAGCACTGCAAGGAATTCTAAACAATATCCTAGAAAAGGACAACGAAATTCACAATAACATGAGGCCCAACAGACCAAATCAAATAGGCAAGGCAAGAAACTAAAAGGAGATGGGAGAAAAAGTAAAAAGAGTCAACAAATGGACAAAAACATGACAAGAATAAGTCAAAATATATCAGTTGTAACCATCAATGTTAATGGCCTCAATTCACCAATCAAGAGAAACAGATTGGCAGAATGGATTAAGAAGCAAAATCCAACAATATGTTGTATACAAGAAACACACCTAGTGCAAAAGGAAGTCCATAGACTGAAAGTGAAAGGATGGAAAACAATTCTCCATGCGTCAGGAGTCCAGAAAAAAGCAGGGGTAGCAATCTTATTCTCAGATAAAGTAAATTTCAAACCAAAACTCATTAAGAGAGACAAAGAAGGACACTACATCCTTGTAAAGGGAACAATTCAAGAGGAAGAGCTGACAATCATAAACATATATGCACCAAATATAAATGCCCCCAACTATATAAAACAAATATTAAGTAACATGAAAAACCAAATAAGCACTAATACAATTGTAGTGGGGGATTTAAATACCCCACTATCACAAATTGACAGATCTACTAGGCAGAAAATCAACAATGAAATAATAGAACTGAACCAAGCTTTGGAACACATGGACTTAATAGATGTTTATAGAGTATTCCACCCCCAAAAACCAGAATATACATTCTTTTCGGCTGCACATGGATCATTCTCCAAAATAGACCACATACTGGCTCACAAAACAGGTCTAAATAAATGCAAAAAAATTGAAGTCATCCCCTGTTTATTATCAGATCATAGTGCAATCAAACTAGACATCAATAGCACAAGAAACTATAGAAACTTCACAAGCACATGGAAACTGAACAACACTCTCCTAAACAATCAATGGATTACAGAGGAAATTAAAGAAGAAATTAGACAGTTTTTACAAATAAATGAGAATGCCAATACAACATACAGGAATCTTTGGGACACAATGAAAGCAGTTCTACGTGGAAAATTCATAACATTGAATGCCCACACTAGGAAAACAGAGCGGGCTCAAATAAACAACTTAACGATGAAACTTAGACTCCTAGAAAAACAAGAGCAAGAAAAACCCAAAGCTCGAACAAGAGAGGAAATTATAAAGATCCGAGCAGAAATCAATGCAATTGAAATTAAGAAAACGATACAAAAAATAAATGAAACAAAGAGCTGGTTTTTTGAAAGAATAAATAAAATTGACAAACCCTTAGCTAATCTTATCAAAAAAAGGAAAGAAAAGGCTCAGATCCATGCAATTAGGAATGAAAAAGGCGAAGTCACAACAGATCCGAAAGAAATCCAGAGGATCATGAACACCTACTTTGAGAACCTGTACTCTAATAAAATGGAAAACACAGAAGAAATGGACAGATTTCTAGATACTTATGAATTACCAAAGTTGAACGAAGAAGATAAAAACATTTTAAACACCCCAATCACAATCAGTGAAATTGAAAATGTAATTAAAAACTTACCAACAAAGAAAAGCCCAGGCCCTGATGGATTCACTGCTGAATTTTACAAGACATTTAGAGAAGAACTACTACCATTACTCTTCAAACTTTTCAATGAAATTGAAAGAGAAGCTATACTTCCAAATTCATTCCTGGAAGCAAGTATCACTCTGATTCCCAAACCAGAGAAAGATACAACCAAAAAGGAGAACTACAGACCAATCTCCTTAATGAATATAGATGCAAAAATCCTTAATAAGATACTAGCAAACAGAATACAGAGGATTATTAAGAAGATCATCCATCATGACCAAGTCGGATTTATTCCAGAGATGCAAGGGTGGTTCAACATACGAAAGTCAGTGAATGTAATACATTATATTAACAAAGTCAAGGACAAAAACCATATGATCCTCTCAATAGATGCAGAAAAAGCATTTGATAAAATTCAACACCCATTCATGATAAAAACCCTGCAAAAAATTGGAATAGATGGTCTATACCTCAATTTAATAAAGGCTATTTATGAAAAACCATCAGCCAACATCATATTGAATGGCCAAAAACTGAAAACCTTCATGTTAAAATCAGGAACAAGACAAGGATGCCCACTATCACCACTTCTCTTCAATATAGTTCTGGAAACATTAGCCACAGCAATTAGACAAGAGAAAGAAATTAAAGCAATAAAGATAGGAAAGGAAGAAGTTAAACTATCATTATTTGCTGATGATATGATACTCTACATTGAAGATCCAAAAAACTCCACCAAAAAACTTCTAGACTTAATTGACAGATTCAGTAAAGTATCTGGATACAAGGTGAATACCCAAAAATCAATAGCCTTTCTATACACAAATAACAGACTCACAGAGAGAGAAATAAGGGAAAGAATTCCTTTTACAATAGCATCCACAAAAATGAAGTATCTAGGAATCAATCTAACAAAAGAAACAAAACATCTCTACACTGAAAACTACAGCAACCTGAAAAAAGAAATTGAAGAGGATATAAAAAAATGCAAAGATATCCCCTGCTCCTGGGTAGGAAGAATCAACATAGTGAAAATGGCCATACTACCAAAACTGCTATATACATTCAATGCAATGCCAATTGAAATTCCAACACTATATTTCACAGAACTAGAAAAAAGAATTCAAAAATTCATTTGGAACCATAAGAGACCTAGAATAGCAAAAGCCATTTTAGGCAATAGACTCATGGCACCTGGTATAACAATTCCCAATTTGAAACTATACTACAAAGCCACTGTGATAAAAACAGCATGATACTGGCAAAGAAATAGGCTTAAGGATCAGTGGAACAGACTGGAAGACACAAAAACAACTCCAGATGTACTCAGCTACCTCATATTTGACAAAGGAGCTGACCATCCTCAGTGGAGGAAAGATAGCCTCTTTAATAAATGGTGTTGGAAAAACTGGATGTCAACCTGCCACAGATTAAAATTAGACCCTTATCTTTCGCCATGCACTAAATTAAAATCCAAGTGGATTAAAGATCTAAATATCAAAACAGAAATATTAAACTTCCTGGAAGGTAACTTAGGCAGAACTCTGGAAGACATTGGTATAGGAAAAGACTTTATGAACAAATCCTCAGTAGCACGGGAACTAGCAGATAGAATCAACAACTGGGATCTCATCTTACTAAAAAGCTTCTGTACTTCAAAAGAAACCATCAGCAGAACTAAGAGACAATCTACAATGTGGGAAAAAATTTGCACCAGCTGTTCCTCAGACAAAGGACTATTATCAAGGATATATAAAGAACTCAAAACAATCAGCCCCTTCAAATATAAAGACCCAAATGAAAAATGGGCATCTGAAATGAACAGACATTTCTCAGACAAAGAAGTAAAAGCAGTAAGTAAATATATGCAAAAATATTCCACATCAATGATCATTCGAGAGATGCAGATGAAAACAACACTGAGATTCCACCTCACCCCACAAAGAAAGGCTGCTATCAAGAAATCACACAATAACAAATGTTGGTGCAGTTGTGGGGAGGAAGGAACCCTTCTCCATGGTTGGTGGGAGTACAGGCTCGTGCAACCACTATGGAAATCAATATGGAGATACCTCAAAGAGCTGGGACTAGAGGTTCCATTTGACCCAGCCATCCCTCTGCTAGGTATCTTTCCAAAAGAACTAAAAGAATCATACCACAGTGACATATGCACACCTATGTTTATAGCAGCACAGTTTGTAATAGCTAAAACTTGGAAACAGCCCATTTGCCCATACGTTGGAAACTGGATAAAGAAGATGTGGTTTTTCTATAAAATGGAATATTACTCAGACACAAAGAATGAGAAAATAGATGCATTCATGGGAAAATGGATACATATTGAGGATATACTCCTAAGTGAAATAAATAAGTCACACCTGTGTAAATACCGAATAGTTTCTCTGGTGTGAATAATCTGCAATAATACAGAAGATCCTAATAAAATTACTGACATTTTGAAAAGGGAAGAAAGGAGCTAAAGGTGTAGGGAAGGTGGGATGGGTACAGGAAGGGTAATAAGGGAAAAGAAAAAAATGTGAGATAATGAAAAGATGGAAATAAAGTATTTGTAGATGGGGAGGGGAGGAGGGGGTGAAGGGAGGGCAGGGGTAAGGGGAAAAAATGAGAATCAAGACTTGTCATGTGGAGGTACAAGATCCCAACAATGAATGTAACTGTAGTGTATCCCTAAAATGTACCAATAAACTCAATTAAAGCTGAAAAAAACAGAAAAATCTATCAGTGCCATTAATAATAATTAAAAGAAGAGAGGCATGTGCAGGGCTGAGCCCCAGTGATATGGCATGCAGTGATGCCCAGGGAAGGAAATTTGTCATCATTACAGACTCATAATGGTAAATCCTAGTGCCCCCTAGAAGACATTCCTTTTATTTAAATTTATCAACATGAAAACACATAGATGGAAATCCTAAATAGGGAGAGCCTCTTCTTTCATGTCTGGAATGGCAAACTGAATAAAAGTACACACTTATTCAAAAAATATAAAACAGGAGAAGGTGTCTGAAGAACCTCAGCACGATTAATTTTGAAGTTTGCAGGACACTAGAGGTCTCTCGGCACTGCACCTTCCAGTCCTGATGAAATTCCTCCACGATGACAATTTGCCATGTCAGCTCCACTAGATGTCTCTTCAATACAATTCTAAGACAGCCGGTGCCCTGGCATTGACTCAGCACTCAGGAATCATAACACAGAATATGATTTTAAATAAACAATTTGCCTGAGTGGACGTACATTCTAGGAGCTGCTTTCCACTGCCAAACACACACAATCCTAAAGGAAGACATCTGTTGCTTTCTAAAATGATTGTTTGCTATTGAGATGATGTGGCAGGGGATGACAATAATTTTATTAGGAAGGAATGGTAGTGCCTGGAAGCCATGATGCAGGTGTCTTCTAAGAAATTAAAAACAAAAAGGTTATTCGTTCGGAGTTAAATCACCAAATCAGTAGAGGTATTAGAGATGTGCAGTTACCTTAACAAGGTTAAGCAGCTCACAGGCGAGAGCAATACTTGGCTCTGTGGTTAGAAGAGATTCATATGCCGAAATAAAACACTGGTCGCTGTCAGCAGCTAGTCATTCAGCTTGGGTAGGGTTGGCTCACAGAGAAATGGGGCCCAGCCTTGTCCTCAGCAAGGGACTAAACCATCTCCCTAAGGGAACCTGAGGTGCTGGAGAAATCATACGTGCAAGGTGTGACTGGAAAAACATGGGTACAGCTTCAAAGTTTTAAAAATTCATTACAGTAAAAGACAATCGTCATTAAGTACCACTCAGTTTGGGAGTGCTTTTCCCATATCCCATCATTCTTGCCACCTTCTGAAGCACTTCATGTTCTTTTGTTTGTTTGACTGATTTTTGTTTTTTTAGACAGGGTCTCATTATGGAGTTCAACTCAGGCTGGCCTTGACCTCTCTATGTGACCCAGGCTGTCCTTGAATTCACAGAAATCCTCCTACTTGAGCTTCCCAAGTGCTACAATTACAGGTGTGCATCACCATGCCCAGATCCAGTTCATTTTGACTTTGAGGAAGAGCCAGACATCAGACAGTGCCAGACTCGGTGAATAAAGTGGGCAAGGACGCACCATGATGTTTTATAGATTCAGCAGCAGTGTTCACCTTACACCTCATTAAGAGTCTCATGAAGGAGAACTTTCAGAACTGCTTCAGAAGGTAGCAAGAATGATGGAGTTAATGTGTTCAAAGCAAGAGGGAGTATTCTGAGAAGGATTCATGGCACTGTCTGTTACTATACTAAATATCTTTAAGCATTCACTGTACATTTTTATCACCCCTTGCATGTGCAATGGATGTCATGTCTGTGGTGATAGTCTCTTCACTGTCATTCTACCCTCTATGCCCCTTGCTTCACATCCTAGGTGTAGCTTTTTCCATTGCCTTATAACTACTAGTTGCTAACCTGTCTTACCCCTCAACAGGAAAAGCCCTCACTGCAAGAACTCTATTCATTTCCATAATTCCATGTTGTGCAGAATATAAGATACAAAATAAAACTGGGCAGGGTTGTGCAACCTTTAATCCCAGTGCTGAGAGGAGTGGAGAAAGAAGGTTCTCAAGTTCAAGACATAACTGGGCAACCTAGCAAGGCCCTATCTCAAAATAAAAAGGAAAAAGGGCTGAAGAGATATGTCAGTGGTAGAGTACCTCTGGATTCAATCCCCAGTACCAATAAATGCCTTCGTATTTGAATTAAACTCAGTGATTACTTTATATTTGGGCAATACCTACTCCCTTCCTTAGGAGTCCTTAATATATTTAAAAAAACACACACACAAAAAAAACTTTTAGCCACAACTATTCTTGGGAATAAAAGTACACTAAAAAATAATACAATCAATACATCACTAACAGGCTCAACACACACTATTTAATGTGATAATAATATGTAATGGGGGTAGCAGACTTTGGATTAATGAGCTGACCAAAATGTTGAAAACTGAAGTAGGAACAAAGAGATAGGCTGATTATATTTCAGGCTAGTTAATTACATCTCAAGACATTAGTTGATTCCCTAGATTAACTACATGTACAAGCAAAATCAACAAAAAGAATTGCCCATGAACTTTGTATGTGAATGATGAAGATTCACTAGAGCCGAACAGATCTTTATTCCACTCCCAGCTCCATCATTGATTAGCCGGGTGACCTAAAGCAACTCACTTAACTTCTCTGAGCCTCATTTCTTCATCTGTAAAAAGGGTTTATGATAGTACCATCCCGATGGGATTCTTGCACATTATAAGTGATACACTTTTAGTGGAAAGTGCCTACCACAATTTTCCACAAACATTGTCTATGATAATAAGCAGAACAAACCAGTGTTATACATTATTCTCTCCTCAGTGTGCAATTTTCACTTCCAGCTTTCCCTTGGCTTTCTCAATTTTTATAATTGCAATTCTTTTTTGAAAACTTGTCTCAGACCATAATCTACCATACCAAATACTTGAACAGGTCCACCATGAATTATATGCAATTCCAAAAGTACAGAACTCAAAAATGTCAAAGCTTTTTCATATCTCCTTTATAAGTAAATGAGAATCTGACTTTAATCATGGGGATGCACACTGTAGACCCTAACTAGAATTCCTGAGAAAATGTACTTAGTCTTGATCAGACTTGGTTGTGCATAATTACAGATTTACTGCAACAATATTCATATTATTGATTTTGAGGTGTGGCCCAGATTCTACTAAGATATTACATAGTACCTAGTTGATTATCTATATGGCTTTTCTAAAATCTAAAACATCTTAAATGCCAGTTGAAATTCCAACACTATATTTCACAGACCCAGAAAAAAGAATCCAAAAATTCATTTGGAACCATAAGAGACCTAGAATAGCAAAAGCCATCCTAGGCAACAGAGACATGGCAGCAGGTATAACAATTCCCAATTTGAAACTATACCACAAAGCAACTGTGATAAAAACAGCTGGCAAAGAAAAAGGCCTAAGGATCAGTGGAACAGATTGGAAGACACAAAAACAAATCCAGGTGTACTCAGCTACCTCATCTTTGACAAAGGAGCTGACCGCCCCCATTGGAGGAAAGATAGCCTCTTTAATAAATGGTGTTGGAAAAACTGGATCTCAACCTGCCAAAGATTAAAACTAGACCCTTATCTTTCACCATGCACTAAATTAAAATTAAAATGGATTAAAGATCTAAATATTAAAACAGAAACACTAAACTTGCTAGAAGATAAATTATGCAGAACTCTTGAAGACATTGGCATAGGAAAAGACTTTTGAACAAATCCTCAGTAGCACGGGAACTAGCAGAAAGAATCAACAAGTGGGATCTCATCTTATTAAAAAGCTTCTGCACTGCAAAAGAAACAACCAACAGAACTAAGAGACAACCTACAATGTGGGAAAAACTTTTTACCAGATGCTCCTCAGACAAAGGACTATTATCTAAAATATATAAAGAACTCAAAACAATCAGCCCCCCAAAATACAAAGACCCAATTCTAAAGTGGGCATCTGAAATGAACAGACATTTCTCAAACAAAGAAGTAAAAGCAGCAAGTAAATATATGAAAAAAATGTTCTACATCACTGGTCGTTTGAGAGATGCAGATGAAAACAACACTGAGATTCCACCTCACCCCACAAAGAAAGGCTGCTATCAAAAAATCACACAATAACAAATGTTGGTGCAGTTGTGAGGAGAAAGGAACCCTTCTCCATTGTTGGTGGGAGGGCAGGCTGGTGCAACCACTATGGAAATCAATATGGATATACCTCAAAGAGCTGGGACTGGAGGTTCCATTTGACCCAGCCATCCCTCTGCTAGGTATCTTTCCAAAAGAATTAAAAGAATCACATCACAGTGATATATGCGCACCTATGTTTATAGCAGCACAGTTTGTAATAGCTAAAACTTGGAAACAGCCCATTTGCCCATCTGTTGGAAACTGGATAAAGATGATATGGTTTTTCTATAAAATAGAATACTACTCAGCCATAAAGAATGAGAAATTAGAGTCATTCATAGGAAAACGGATACATATTGAGGATATACTCTTAAGTGAAATAAATATGTCACACATGTGTAAATACCGAATAGTCTCTCTGGTGTGAAAAACTATAATAGCACACAAGATCCTAATGGAATAACTAATAGCTTGAAATAGGAAGAAAAGGCTTAAGGTGTAGGAACAGTGGGAAGGATAGGGGAAAGGGAACAAGGGAAAAGAAAAAAATATGAGAAAATGAAAAAATGGAAATAAAGTGTTTGTAAATGGGGAGGGGGGAGAGGGTGAAGGGAGGGCAGGGACAAGGGGAAAAAATGAGAACCAAGACCTGTCATGTAAAGGTACAGGATCCCAGTAATGAATGTAACTGTACTGTATACCTAGATTGTACCAATAAATTCAATAAAAAGAAAAAAATAAAAAATTAAACATCTGAATCCTGAAATACACCTGGCCACCAGAGTTTCAGGTAGAACCTTGTGAACCCACAGACTGGTGTCGGTAAGAGACAGTCCTGTGTCTTGTTTACGTGTCAGGATTGAAAAGAACCCTTGTGTATGCCAACTTGTTCAATGGCCCAGATTCCAGTTTAGCAGAAGTCAAACTTCTGACATCTGAGCCACCAAACTCCTCAAAACACAAACACAGAAAGAGAATTTCCATCTAAGGAAAGTGGTTCCTTTTAGTCCCAGCTAAGCAAAATTCTACTGGGTTAACGCGAGCTACTGTTTTCCTAGGGAACACTGTACACCAGCTCCAGTGACCCCCTCCTCAGTTGTCTGGGCATAACCCTTGACAAAAACCAGTTCATCAGCATGTACTGGTGTATCATCAGTACATCAGCAAGTAGTTTAAACTTGTGTTTTTCCACACAAGTTTAAAAGCTCACCAATCTACATGGCATTGGTAACCAGCATTTATCCATTTGTATAATGGATGATAGATTGCCTCACAAGCATTGTAATTAACGGTGGTTATATTGCCTGGCAAAGCAGAGTATCCTATTAGGAGAACGAAAAAAGCTATGGACAGAGAACTTGCAGAGCTTGGGAAGTGTCAGACTTTGAGGACACCATAGTTTCTCTGGGGAAGCAGAGAGCAGCGCAAGGTGAGGGTGTGAGCATGTCATGACAACTTGAGCTGGAACCATGGTCTTAGGATATTTTCACTTAATAAACATTTCAGGCCACAATTCCCACCATATTCTATTTTCTGCTATTGTCTTTGGCCTGGGCTCACCTGATAATGCAAAACATTTGGCCCCTTTGGCTTGGACTATGAAGATTTTATTTTAGGAGCTTGTGCTTTACAGGAAATGATTGAGACAGTTAGAGAAATTTGAATAGGAACTGTAGCTTTCAAACATCATCATAACAAGACTAATTTACTGATTTTGAAAATTGTTCTGCAGCTACGTAAGAAAGTTGTTTTAAATAGGAAATAAACACCGACTTATAAGTGGGTCAAGGGTGTCTTAGTGTATTTTCTGCTGCTATCACAGATTACCACAGACTGAATAACTTATAAACAATAGAGGTATATTTAGCTCACGGTTCTAGAAGCAGAGAAATCCAAAGTTGAGGGATTAGTGTCTGAGAAGGGACTTCCTGCTGTATATCTCATAGCAGAAAGACAAAGAAAAAGGGAAAGAATGAATGTGTGCACCCTCAAGTGCTTGTATAACTGGCTGTAATCCGTGATGAATAGGGAGCCCTCGTGATCTAAACACCTCTCACTAGGCCCTATCTCCACATACAATTTCAGTGAGGGAAAGTGTCACACATGCATTTTTTTTAGTACCAGGGATTGAACTCAGGTCCTTGCACTTGCAAAGCAAGCAGCCAAACCACTGAGCTAAATCCCTGGCCCTCACACATGCATTTTGAGCCAGGGTTAAAATAAAATAAATATAGGTTACTATATTTCAGTCCAGACCTGCTAAATAAGAATCTCAAGAAGCAAGGCCTTAAAATTTGCACTTGTAGGAAACAGAACAGGGGAGTCTCAGGCACCAAAATGTTGAGAACTGATAAACTATACATCATGGCTATTCAAAGGGAGATCTCAAAGCGCTGTCCTCACCTGGGGGCTTGCTAGACATACAGAATCTCTACTCATCTGTACGCACCCACTGAGTTGAGATCTATGCTGTAACACCATCCCAGGTGACTGCTCTGCACCCTAAACTGTCACTTGAGATACCTGCTGATGGAAGACACCCGTTTACCAAACAAAGAGAAATGCTTTTCTTTGCTGCCCTCTTTGGTTGCCCACAAAGGCCAGGAAGAAGGGAGGATGAGGAGGTTACAGCCTCAGCAGACAGAGCTATTATTTCTAACAACTGCTGCTCTCTAGTTAGCTAAAAAGGAAAGGAAAATGTACTGCCCTTCCACTGATGTCACCTAACTCCATCAGAGAAGCACTGTCTGTTCCTCTTTTCTAATTTATCACCTGAGTAGGGCATGTTCCCCGCAGACAAACACACAGGATGTTGTTGCAGATAGACACTTAGCCCTAGCACAACACTTTTCACCACAGGGCTAGAATCACAAGCTCAGTCAGGTACAGGAGGTACTGTTCCTGCCTCCAAATACACACTTAATATTTCAGTAAAAGCACCTTATGGAACAGAACTGGATTGTTCTTTGACAAAAACAAAGACACCACCTCTTCTTTACTCAAAATATGTGAATCAGAACCAAAATTCCAGTGCTGAGGACAGGGTTCATAGCATCCTTTCCCAGAGAATGATCCACAGACTCCTAGCCTTGTAGATACTCCTGGCAGAAAGGACTGTATAAATAAACATATTTCAGTAACATAGTATTTTCTATCTCCAATCTTTTAAATTGAATGTGTATATTAAATACTCTAAGAAGCATTGAGAAAAAACAAATCTGACTCCCAGATAGCCCAGTGTTTCCCAAATATATTCTATAATGAAGCTCCTTTTTATCCTTTTTTACTTATTAATATCATCTGGACCTCCCTGAGGTTTTTAAGCTGAGGAAACACTGTAAAGGATATTTATACTCAATTCCATAAGTGGAAAGTTCAATGGAGAAAGAATGGCACTTGCGAAACACATCTAAAAAATAGTGGCAGAGCCTGGGATGATTATTGAGGTACCAGGAGAGTCACCTTTGCTCTTTCCCATTCTGTCAACTTTATAGGCACTCCACCAGATATCCCACCTCACTTCCTCTCAATTTCTAGCTTCCTACATGTTCCATAGACTCATGTTGGCCAAATTGCCTGGATTAATGCAATGGTCTATTAATTGCTTTCCCTACATTCACTTTTGTCTTCTTGCTATGGTCTGAATGTTTTTATCCCTATATACTGAAACATATTTCATGTATTGAAATTCTAACCCCCAAGGTGATGGAATTAGAAGGTTGGACCTTTGGGAGGTGATTAAGACTTCATCTGAAGCCTCATGATTGCAATTAATGCCTTTATCAAAAAGGCACCAAGGATATCCCTTTCCCTTTCTTCCATTAAGGACTCCATGAGAAGATTCCACATGTGAACCAGGAAGCAGGCTGTTATAGCTTGGGTTTGGATGTCACCTCAATGCCTCATGTGGTCACAGGTGGAGCTTTTTTGTAGGTGGCTGGATCTAGAGTGTGTGATGCTGGGATTGACTCATGGTGCAATGCTAAGATCAAGGGCACTAGGCTTAAGGGTGTGAGTGCTACCTGCGCTGAGTAGTCTGAATAAGATAAAAGGGGCAGAAAGACTTTGCTAATGTCCTTTGCTTGTTTGCTTTTGCTGTTTTCTGCTTGCCATGAACTGTTTCTATTCTGTGATGTCCTCCTGCCATGCCACTCTGCCTTGGGGCCAGCCAATTGCACACTGAAACTTTTACAAATTGTGAGCTAAATAAACCTTTCCTCCTTTAACTTTGGGTGTTGGGTATTTTGTCTCAGCAACAAGAGAAAAGTAACTGTGATACCAGTCTTTATCAGACACCAAATCTACTGGCACCTAGCTCTTGAATTGTTTTGCCTCTAAAGCCAAGAAATGATGTTTTGTTGTTTATAAGCCATCCAGTGTACAGTATTCTGGTGCAACAGCTCAAAGAGACTAAAACATCTCCTAATATATTGTTCACACCACAACAAGGTGATTTTAACATCTTGAACCTAATCAAGTCACACCGTTTAAAGCCTTCCAAGAGCTACCTTTTGCTGTGCCAAAAGCATAAATATCACATAGGCCTGGCATGGCATTTCCCATCTAACATCCTCATTCATCTTCCCCTCATTTGTATTTTACAGCCACACTGGTCTCCTGTATTATTCTTACCTGGAATTCTCTTTCCCATCTTGTTTTTGCCTATTTATCCCTCAGATTGCTCTGAAAAAAAAAAAATCATTTCCTTCAGAAAAGCTTTCCTGATTTGACAGTGTAAATCAGAGCTTCTCAAAGTGCAATTCATAGTTCAGTGCTGACTGTTTACAATTTGACAAGTGCTGCAAATAAAAAATGAGAAGTTAGAAACACAGTATTCATTGTCACTATGACACCAAGCATGTGACCACTAGACTCCAGTACTCGTTGGCAGAGTGATAAGAAAAGTGGTCTAGCTACGCATCTCATTTTTTGGAGGACACACTGAACCCACAGCCAGAGGTTAAAAAAAAAATAAGGTTACTATATTTCATTCCACACTGAGCTTGGGTCACACAGTCATGTTATACACATTCACAGTACTTTTTTCAAAGCATTTATCACAAGTGGCAATTTTACGTGTATTTTTGTGATTTTTTTTTTCCCTATCATCTGTCTCCCCCATAAGACTCTCAGCTTCATGAGAGAGGGACCAGTCTCATCACTGCTCAATATCACACCCTCCTGTGGAGCACAGTAATTAGAATATAGTTAGTACTAAACAAATGTGTCTAATTAATAAGTGGAAGCACATACATAGGTGACATCATTGTCAGTTTTAATACCGTGTTGCCTCAAACCCATATTTAGAATCTACCAAGTCACCTGTGGCTTTAAAAGATGAGTGTGGCAAGTGGATATTAAGAAGGAAATTTAAGAATAATTATTCCACAGCATAAAGTAGACCAGATCCTTTCAAATCATGTTTCAGTGGCATACTGAGTATAAAAAGAAAAGTAAATAATGTAGCTTTAAGGGTAGAAAAGAACACTTTGTCTTTGATAACTAATATTTATGACCTATTATTATACAACATCAGTATCTTGCTTGATGTTTATATTTGATTGTAAAGAAGCAACATCATAAAATATTATTGCCTTTATACAGAGCTCTGTACATGCCAACTTTCTGTGGTGTTGTATTTTCTAACTCAGCTCTAGCTCCATGCCTTTGTTCCCAGCTGTTTGCTGATAAAATGGAGAGAAAGAGAGAGGGCATTAAGCTGACAGCTTGACTTCTGGCAGCTGCAGGACCTCAGAGCCTAATTTCCTCCCTGGTGGGTTATCAGAATCAAACAACCTCAACTAATCGGAATTTCAAAGGATGCTGATATCCAGTTTAATTTAAGAGGATTATTCTGAAAACACTCCAATAAGACATTTGGACTTCTGGCCTCTGCTTGCTCAAACAGGCATCAGAGGCAGCTGGAGTCTTGAACTATTTCTAAGAAATAGAAAATATTTTAATATAGTGAAAAGAGCAACTGATGGTAATAGAAAAGTCTTAGCCCCTGCTCTGGGGCAGGTACTAATCTCGTCGGACTTGATTTCCTCCCTCCCTGAAAAAAAGATTTGACAGATGACCTCTTAGATCTCTCCTACCTGTGAAATTCTCCAACTACAATCTCTTAGGCCTATTCTTGCTTCAAAATTATGGGACTCATAGATTATGATTCTGCTAGACCACAAGCTTCCAGAATGCTGTGGAGCTCAGGACTTGTTTTCTAGCCATAATTTGGTATTGAAAGAAGTCACAAATATTGCACTTACATAAAGGACTTTTCATTTGCGGCTTATCGAGTCTAAACTTTCTTCTGAAAATCTGCAGTATAATGTTTATTTCATGTCTAGTACTGTGAAAATAAATTTGTTTACAAAATCCCATGACCCAGAGATCTAACTTTAATTCCATAAATGGAAAGCACAAGGACACCATATCTTTTTTAAAAAGCAAATATTCATTTCTGAACCTGCTATACAATCAGCTCTCTGTATCTGTGGGTTTAGAATTATTGCATCTATGTTGAACATGTAGACTTTTTCTTGTCCTTATTCCCTAAACAATACATTATAATATTATTTATATAGATGAGAAAACTGACATTGTGTTAGGCATTATAAATAATCCAGACATGATTTAAAGCATGGGAGAGAATACACATAGGCTATACGCAGATACTACCTCATTTTACGTAGGGACTTGAGCAACAGCACATTTTGTTACTATGACAGTAACAGGGATTAGAAAGTTTGAGTTTCCACTTAACATTTGTCCTTTTCCTTCCTCTGAAGATGAACAAGCTCAAAGTGACTGCTGGACAATAGTGCTTGAACAGCTTATTTGGCATAAGCACACTTCACCAAGGGCCACATCTCAGGTCTCCGACCTATCACCTAGAAGTATTTAATCTTTTGAATCTAGAAGTTAATTCTGATAGCTAGACGCTATCATGTTGCCCCTCTCTCCTACAAAAAGGCCAGGTGGTACATAAAGGCAAAAACATTTCTTTTCTACCATGTAAGGTTAAAACTTCCATATAGTCCTAAGATGTATTCCATAAGGCCAAATAATGGCCATGGAAGGAGAAGGGAGGGTATCTTATATTAATTGAACACTTAATACTGTACTTGCCAAGGTCTGCCTAGGCATTTTGTATATTCTGTTAAGCAATCTTTACGGAAATTCTAAAGAGATGATTTGCCTTATCCATTCTTTGCCTCTTTAAACTATGGGTAAGAAATAAAATGCCTTCCAGGCCAAACAAGTAAGACAAATAAATAAAGGAGCAAAGTATAAGCCAGTCTATGGTCTGAATGTCTCTGTCTCTCCAAAACTTATATATTATAACTTTATCCCCAGTGTGGTAATACTCAGATGAGGGAGATTTTGGAGGTGATAGTTCAAAATAGCCTCACCCTCATGAAAGGGATTACTGCTCTTTTAAAAGAGGCTAGAGGGAGTCTGTTCACTCTTCACTTCATGTAAGGACACAGACAGAAGTTGCCATCTGTGAAACAGAGAGCAAGCCCTCATCAGACACCCCGTCTTCTGCATCTAGATCTTGGTCTTCCCAGCCTCCATAATTGTAAGCAATAATTTTCTGTTGCTTATAAGTTATCCAGTCTCTGATAGCTTTGTTATAGCAACCTTGATGGACTAAGACAGTAGAAACATAACTGCAACTAGTAACTCATCAGTAGAAAGCAGATAGAAGGGAATGCAGGAGATGATGATGAGGTAAGAGGAGCCCAGCCTTTAGGTACTAATCTGGAAATCTGATTTCAATGACAGTACTTCAAATCTGAAATATACCTAGGTGATTCTGTGAAACAAAACACAATCAGCTGAATCTGACACACAAGTTACCTTTTTGCATCATCTGCTTTGAACACAGAAACCCATTTACCCCAGTTTCCCAAGGGATGAGAATAAAAAGCTACATACAGGCAATACTTATCTCAGGCAGGAGCCCCCACCCCTCTCATTAAACTATACTCTTTATCTTTGCATTTTTATTTATTTATGGTTCTAAACTTTCAGAGCAGTGCTCTGCCTTCTGGATCCCTTCATTTAGGAGTCTGCCTTGCTTCCATTCTCCTCTAATTAACTCAGACTTCACAGTGCTTGGCTAAATTCACTCTTTGGCACTGTAGCAACTCCACTGTACATTGTCCCTTTAGTCTGTGAAGGGCTTGGCTGGGCATGGGGAAGGGGATCATCACATGGAAAAGGTCAAGTCAATCCTCAGTTACAAAGAAGAATCGATGTCTAGGTGGATTTATTGATTTGACTCTTAAGGAAGTGGACGGAATTTGGACTGTGTTATATTTTCTCTAATGTGTCTTTCTTAGTCCCTGTTTTCTGCTAAAGTGCTCTGAACTGAGCAAGTACTGTACCTGTAGGAGATCTAGGGTAGTGATTTTACCTTGAGATTTCATACAAATGTTGTTCTTTACTTCACAATATATTTTGTCTTAAAACAGGTTGAGTGCCCCTTATCTGAAAGGGCCCAGGAGTATTTCAAATTAGAATTTTTCAGATTTCAAAATACTTGTACAGACTTTACCAAAAGTCTGTGGCTCAACATGACACTCAAAAAGTTTCGGATTTCAGAGTTCTGGATTAAGGATTGACTTGTTTAGGTGAGTTTTTCGTTGTTGTTGTTGTTTGTCTTAGGGTAAAAATCATGCTTCAGAAATTTTTGTTCATTGTAGTAAGTCTTCTGACTCTCCTGGCTCAAAACCGTACCTCTCCATACCTCCAAAAGAACAGACTCCAGTGTCTAGGAAGCCTGGCCCCATACAACAGTGTCAGCAGAGCTCCCATTCCCATCCCATGAGCACTTCCTGGGCGTTTCCCCACCCAGGCTGCTGAAGAACGTCAAGAGCATTCTTGTCAGAAAGAGGCTGTCCAACCCGGGCCTCATGAGATTTTTCCAGAGCTCACAGAGCCATAGAACTATGATAATAATGGCCTCTTTTTACATTCTCATTTTTAAAAATAAATAATTAAAATAACTCATTTAAATCTTTACCTTTAAAACCCCACTTGTAAGTAAGTGGGATTTTTATAATTTTGCTGCTGTTGTTTTTATTTTGTTTTTCCATTTTTAGATTGATCAATGAGTTTATGACTAGGTCAATCAAGCTGTGTTGTCAATGGAAAGCTGAATACACTTAACCATTGTAATGGAGAGGATCATTACATATTTTTGAAATGTGTTTACTCATAGTCATGGAGTATTGACTTCATCTCCAGACTGAGTCACTGGCTGAAGACAAAGATCACTGAAATTGAAGTTAATGTGCAGTTAAAACGTAGGATTATGTTACATTAATTCAGCAAATTCATCATAAGTTTCTTTTTATCATATTTTCTGATTACATGAATCCTATTAAAATGTTATACACTAAATCAACATGTCACTCATGCTTTTTTAAAAAATCCGTGTTAAAAAAGTAAAATTCAGTAAATATTATACCTAGTTTGGCTTTTAATTTAATAGAAATGAGGACTTTGAATATCTAAACCACATTATTTGAAGGGACATGTTTGTAAAAAATAGCTCGCAACTTTCTTTTCTGTCAGATAGCTAAGGGAGAAGAACAAATTTATTTTAAAATTAATACGTTAATTTTAAAGTTAAATGTTAAAATCTGAATATCAAATTGTAAAAGAAAAATTTTTTTATCATCATGTCAGAGTTTTAACTTTCAATCTACACTTTTAAAAAATATTTGCTTCCTAAATAAAACATAAATTAGTTTGTAACATCTTTATTTTATTAATTTCACATAATGTAAAGGAAATATCTTGTGATTTTATTAAATTGGAAAAATAAAATCTCTTTATAAGTTGAATAAATTATATAAAATTAACTGAAATGCAATGTCTAAAATGACTTTTTAGAAAATAGCTTTTTTACCATATGCTATACAATGCATGTTTTTATTGAAAAGGAAGTTCTCAAGATTATACATTAATTTGAAAAGAATTTAGAACTTTAAAACATTTAAATTTTGCCTTCATGTAAATTCATTCAACACAGAACATAATGTTCTTTAAAACCTTGTTACATTGGAATAAGAACTGAAAAAAAAAAATGATTTCTAAATGATAGAATAGCCAATCCCTGTTAGAGAAGTGTTTTTGGACATCAAAACCCTATCTAATGGTTTTAATTCAATTAAGTTGATGAAGATCTACTTGCTAAGGTATCCTAGTCACTTTGTTGTAGATGAGATACATCTGACACCGACAACTTAAAGGAGGTTACATTTATTTTGCTCATAATTACAGTCCTAGGTTTGTTACTCTAAGACAGAAATGGCACAAGTGGAAAGGTCTGGCAAAGGGAGGCTATTCACATCATGGTAGCCAAAAAAGCAGAGAGGGAGTGAGCCAGGGAGGGGATATACCTTCTAGATTTATGCCCACAGTGACCTGCCTCCAACAGAGCATCGTGTCCTAAAGGAACTTTAAGCTTTGAACTCATCTCTGGATGAATCCACTGATAAACAGAGCACCCTCATGATCCAATCACCTTCCAAACATCCAGCCTCTGAGCACATAAAGTCTTTAGGGGACATTATGGATCTAAATCATAATATTCCATTCCTGGCCTTTAAAAGACTCTGTCCATGTCCATCTCTATGCAAAATACATTTAGTCCATCTCCAAGAGACACCAAAATGTTAACAGTTTCAGCACTGATGAAAAGTCCAAGTCCAAAGTTTCTTCTGTGACTCAAGGTAAACTCTGAGGTGTGAGCCTCTGTAAAAATTAAAAACTAAATGAAATACCTCCAATATACAATGGCAAAAGCAAACATTCCCATTCCAAAATGGAGAAATGGATGGAGAGAAAGAAACATGACTGAAGCAAGACAGAAACACAGCAAGATAAACATTAAATCTTGTAGTTTTATATCTAGCACCCTAGGCAAGTTGTGGAGATGTGAACTTCAAACAGTTTAGGCAGGCCAATCCCTATGGCATTGCTGGTTGCAATCTTCATGGCCTCCCTCTTGCCTTTGCTCACTGCCTGTGGATTTCCTCAGCATATATTCCACATTCCTAGCTTCTCAAACTTCCTGGGTTCTCACTGTACTTTTATTTTCACTCTCATAGCTTCACACTGCCCTCTCAGGGGCACAGGGTCTGGACTCTTACATATTCTGAAATCTCATGGAAGCTTCCCTAACTCTAAAGCCCTTGCATTCTGAATACCTACAGAAACTAGAGCCACATGGATAATGCCACACTTTACCAACAGCTCCAGCAGTAGCAGGGTCACCTTGGACCATGGTTTAAGAGACCTCTGAGTGTCTGCATTCCTGACCACTATGAACCGAATCCAAATCCCAAGGAACCAATACCCTGGATGGTCCTTTTCAAGCAGTGTGCCCTGGAACTCATTTTACAAAACAGTCTTTCACTTTTGCATCCTTGAGCTTGTGAAGATTGAGGTCTTGCTGATTCCTGAGATGCCTTCAAGGTATCCTTTCTACTGTGCTAATGCAAAGTACTTTTTTATGCTAATCGTTTTAAGCAATCAAGTTCTCTAAGGCACCAAGTTTTCATGTTTGCTTTCTGGCCAAGCTTCACATCTTTCTGCTTTGGGTTTTGTTCCTGATTTTCAATATTGATATGACTAAAAGCCACATCTATGACACACACTGAAAGTTGTGCTGCTTTGAAATTTCCTCCTCCAGATTAATTAGCTGGCAGCCATCAATCTTAGTCTCAAGATCTCAGGGCATGAACAAAATTTTCTGCCAAAGCATAACATATTATCTCAAGTCTAAATGCCAATGCAGTCCTTGTTCCCAGTTGAAACATCCTGAGCCTGTTCTTTGTTATTGACATTTTTATCAACATTCTGGTCTGAGCTCTGACCAGAATCTCCCATCAAGCATGGCTTTCTAAGGGTTCTATAGCCATTATCTCTAATCCTTTCCAAAGTCCTCCCATGAAACAGATCCTAAGGCTTCCATCCACATAGTCAAGATATTGGCAAACAATGCAACAAACTGTTAAAAAGATCACACAACATGACCAAGTGCATATCATGCCAAGGATGCAAGGATGGTTCAACATATATAAATCAATCAATGTAATATATTATATAAACAGAGCAAGGGTAGAAAGTCACATGACCATTTCAGTAGATACAGAAAAATTCTTTGACAAAAATTCAACATCAATTCATAATTTTAAAAAGCTTTGATGAAATAGGTATAGAATGACATTATTACAAACTGATAAAAAGCCATGTATGATAAAATCTACAACCAACATCATAACTAAATAGGGGAAAACTGGAAGCTTTCTCTCTAAAATCAAGAACAAGGTAAGGATGTCCTCTCACTACTCCTGTTCAATATAATACTGGAAATTTTAGCCAGAGCAATCAGGCAAAAAATGAAAGGGATAAGTGTAGGGAAGAAAGAAGTCAAATTATCTCTATTCACAGATGACATGGTCCTTCAGACAGAAGACACACAAAAAAAAAAAAAAATCCACAGAGAACTCCTAAATTCAGCAAGATAGCAGGATACAAAGTCACCACACAAAAATCAAGTGTTCCTGAACACTAATAATGAATTCACTGAGAATGAAATTAAGAAAACAATATCATTCACAATAGCATCAAAAAAATTTTAATACTTAGGAATTAATCTAACAAAGGAGGTAAAAGACCTCTATCACTAAAACTATAGTCTGAAAACTGTGCTCTGAAAAAGGCTTGAGAAAATGGAAAGATAGCCCCTGTCCCTATATAGGCAAAACCAGTATTGTCAAAATGGCCATACTGCTAAAACTGAGATATAGATTTATTGCAGTTCCAATCAAAATACCAACAGAATCATCATAGAATTAAAAAGAACAATCCTAAAATTTATATGGAACCATAAAAGACCCACAATAGCAAAAGCAATCCTTAGCTACAAGAATAATGCAGGAAGTATCACAAGCCCAGATTTCAAGTTATATTACAAAGCTACAGTAATTTTAAAAAAATAAAAAACAAAACAAAACATGATGTTGGCACAAAAAAAGACATGTGGGTCAATGGAATGGAATAGAGGATGCTAAAACAAACCCAGGAACATTCAGCCATTTGACCTTTGATAAAGCAGCCTGAAACATACACTGAAGGAAAGAGAAACTCTTTAACAAATGATGCTGGGCAAACTGGTTTATCACAGCCAGAAGATTGACTCTAGATGCATATCTTTTACCATGTACTGAAATAAAATCAAAATGGATCAAAGACCTAGATATTTAAACAGAAACAACCTTCTGGAGGATAAAATAGGTACTCTTGAAGATATAGACACACACAAGGATTTTCTGAACAGAACTCCAGTTGCACAAAAAATAACATCAAAAATCAAGAAATGGGATTTTATCAAGTTAAAAAGCTTCTGAATAGCAAAGCAAACAATCAAAAGAATGAAGAGACAACCTAAAGAATAGGGAAAAGATTTTGCCAGCTACTCCTTGAAAAGAGGACTAATATCTACAATATATAAAGAACTCAGAAATATTAGAACCCTCAAAATTAAAACCAAATCCAAGAAATGGGCAACTGAAATGAGTAGACACTTCTCAGAAGAAATGAAATTGGCCAATAAATACATGGAAAAAATGTGCAACATCTCTGACCATTAGAAAATGCAAATTAATACAACAATGAGATTTCATCTTATTCCAAAAAGAATCACTACCATCAAGAAATGAAATAATAAGAAATGCTGGTGAGGCTGCAGGGAAAAAGGAAACTTTCTACATCACAGGTAGAAATGCAAATTAGTACAACCACTATGGAAATTAGTACAGAAATTCCTCAAAAGCTAAAAATAGAAACTCCATTTGACTCAGCTATTTCCTTTCTTTCTGGGTGTCTTTTTTTTTTTTTCTTGTACCAGGATCAAACTTAGGACCTTGCACTTGCCAGGCAGGCATGGTGCCGCTGAACTCTTTTGGTGTCATTTTGATAAAGTTGAAGATATCATATTATGATGATATATGGTATTCTCATGCTTACAGCAGCACAACTTTTAGTAACTAAATCTTGGAAGTAGCCTATATGCCCATCAACAGATGAATAGATAAAGAAAATGTGGTGTTTGTACACAATGGTGTAGTATTCTGCCATAAAGGATAAAGTTAAATCATTTTTAGGAAAATGGATGCACCTTGAAGTGACATTAATCCTACACACTAGCTTGAATCTTGCATTTTTTTAAATTTGAGAAACTCAAAATGTAAATAAAGACTAAAAGATAGATAATAAGAAAAAGGGAGCTTAACCTTTTGTAAATAGTAACAGGACCAAGAGATGGAGGTAAAGGGTAAAGAGGGGAGGAGAAGTAGATGTAAACAGAATTAATATGTTTTATGTGCATGCACCAATTCTTCATAAAGGGCGTAAGCATTATGCACTGCAAATATATAATAATAAAAATTTTTTAAATTAAATAAAATAAACTACATGGCCAGGTTGTAACAGCAACGAACTCACTGCTAGTACCAAAATCTTAGTCACTTTCCTCAATATTGAGACATAATATCCAACATCCACAACTTTAAGGAAGTTAGGTTTATTTTGGTTCATGGTTATAGTCTCTGGTTGTCTGAGTCCAAGACCGAGATGGCATGGTGGAAAGGTCTGGAAAAGGGAAACTACTCTCATCTTTGTGGCCAAGAAACAGAAAGAAGTGAGGAGCAAGGAAGGGAGATGTACCCTAGTGATCCACCTCTAACCAGGCCCTATCTCCTAATGCACATTTAGCTTTGGCCTTATCCCTGGATTAATTCATTGATGAGTACAGCCCCCTTATGATCCAGTCATCTTCCAAAAGCCCTACCTCTGAATGTATGGTGCCTCTGTAGGACATTCTACCACTAAACCATATCACCAACAACATAGGTCATTATATTTTATAGTATATTCGCTTTGCAGCTTGAACTTAGGTACTCACAGTATAGACATAAGAGGCCTAATTGAGTGTGATACACTTCATGTGTAGAGGACTTACAAAGGAAATATCAAAACCCAGTGCAGGATGTTTAGATGCCCAGCCAGGTAAGGATAAGAAGGGGTGAAAGATTATAAAGAAATTTATTTTGTGTAGAGCTACAAAGGTCTATCTGTTCCCCATCCCTACCCCCAAGGTTCCACCTTGATCCTAACAAAAGCCTGTGAATAGATCATGTGTACTTACTTCTACCACAAGGACAACACAAATGCTTCCTTTGGACACGGTGGGCCATGGGAAAAAACCAACATCGGATCTGTCATGTAGCACTTCCTGGAAGGCTGAAAAATACCTACCGACAAGAAGTCGGAGGGAAAGGGTAGATGTCTACTGGTTCCACAAATTGGAAATGACTAGCCAAATTCAAAAAAAGAGGTCAACAAATTTTTTCTAGAAAAACTAGGTGATAAATATTTGGAGTTGTATAAGCTGTATGATCTATGTAACAACTCAAGTCCTCGATTATGCCACAAAAATAGCCATAAGCAATCTATAAGCGAATGGACGCAGCCGTAGTCCAATAGTACTTTATTTAGAAAAATAGGTGGCAGGCTGGGTGTGGCCTGCAGGCTGCACTTTATTACTTTCTCTGCTCTAAATGCAAACACCTGAGGCGAAGGAGGAGGCAAGCAAAGCAGAGCAAGCTACGAAAAAGCCCAAGCAACTCAAATTCATTTTCATATCCTACTAGGGCTGCAGAATGCAAAGCAGCCTTCTGGAACCCTGGAGCCTGGAGCCTTCTACTCCTCTCTCTCCCTCATTCCCCTTAGTTCCTACCAGGGAGAGGTAAGAACCTGTACAGCAAACTGGTGTAGGGTAGGAGGAAAAGCAGGAGCAGCAGGGATGCAGCAGTCAACCCATCCACACCCTTTCCTTACAGCAAGCTTCCAGCCTGCCGAGACAGAGCTGAGAGAGGAGCAAATATGAACTTCAATTCAGAGACCCTAGATTGAACACACCTAGTTTCTGAACTGAGATTGCATCTCCAGTTTAAAATAACTGTGGATAGAACTGTTTGTTTCCTGAATCAATAGAAATTTAGCATCCAAAAAAGAGAAAAATAAGGCTGTATTTTATTAGGTCATGCTTACCTCTTTCTTGAATGCTAGTTATGTACACAGAATTAAACGTTTTGTTTTCTTACATGAAGAACCCAGCTGTAATGGAGAAACAAGAAACTAGAGTCATCCATCTGGATCCCTTTTGCGGAACACCTCACTAAGAGGGCACCTCAGCAGAGTCAGCCTCGCTGACTCATCTGTTATTTCCAGTTTCTCCAACAGTCTGTAACAGGTATTTAATTATAGAGGATGACCTGGGATTCATTTGTCCTTCAACAAATCTCATGACTAATTTATGCCTTCCTTCCAGTAAAGTGCACACGCCCACTCCTGTGCATTTAATTCTCCTTCAGGGAGGGGCACATTTCCGAGGACCCTCCTGCCTTGCTGTCATGATCAGAGCAAAGTGAGGCCTGCCACTTCTGGGACGTCTGTGCATGCCCTGGGAAGAGCAAATGCCAAATTACAAGGTACGCTGGTCAGTTCATTAGCGGCTCTTGAAACACCACCTGCTTACTGCTTACTGACGACTGAGCTGGTTATTTCTCTTACTCTGTGCTGAAAAAGGTCCGAGGAGCATTTTGCAGGGATCACGTAGGAGCACTCAAATAGAAGACCTTATTCATTCTCTGTTTTGAGACTGGCACAGCCAGCCATCAGTTTGAGAATTGATCTGTCTTTTGTTGAAATACAAAAGAAAGCTTTGATGGTTTGGTTTCACTTTCTAAGCTACAAAAGCATTTTAAGGAGCATCACCTTCTGCTGCTCTTAGAGATTCTGTGCTGAGAGTCATGACTAGGGTTACCTCACTCACACTTCTTCCACACTTTTCAAAGGGTGTAACTTCCCTACACTATCATGCAGACATGTTTTTGCTTGGTAAATGGTATGATTCTATCCAATTATGGCATTGGCCAGGTTTGTCTGGTCACTAACGATGTCTTGCTTGAACACAATGGAGTTTTCTTCTTAGCCTATTGTCACCTTCTGAGGCCAGAGTGTAGGGTGTGGCAAAAATGACTGGTGAAGTAGGAGTGACCTATTAATTACAAATTCCCAGGACACATTCACAGAACAGTTTCCAAAGCACCACAATGTCCTAAACCTAATATCAGCCCAAGAGTGAAGGGATAGAGAAAGGAGAGTCAACATTTCGCTCTCTGCTACTGTGTTCTTTCACAGTACCCACCCTCAAGCTGGAGGGTGTACTTCTTTTCCTACTTTTCACTGGTGCAAATTCACTCTGAAGAGCCTGTTTGTTTTCCTACCTTTGATGTAAAACTTACTATCATTTGCATCTATCTTAACTGGTTCTTTGCTCAGAACAGAAAGAACCTAGAAACCATTTCTAGAAGGAGACCTCTGCACCCCAAAGCCTGGTAATAGCACCAGGGAGGATGGGTATGTGTCTACCACCTAATCGTTATAGTCCCTAGTGTAGTATTAATCCGGGCAGAAAGTGTAACTCTCAGCCTGCTAGATGTCAAATGCATCCATTACTTGGATAATTTTTCTTCTTTTAAAGTTTAATCACCGCTATTCTCAAAATATGATAGACAGGAAAAGAGTGAGGGGACTTATGATTATAGAAACTTGTACATAGGGATGGGAGAGACTTGAGGGGAAATGGGGTAAAATAAAATTTATTGAAAAAAGAAACTTTAGTTGATGTCTAACCCTGATAATTACTTTATGTTTGAGAATTTTACATTTATGCAATACCAATTATTCATCTAATGTTAGTAGTCAAGTTAATAAGAATCTACACTTCCTTTTCTTCTTTTTTTCAGCAACTCATTAAGAACAAAAGACTCCGTCGATGTGTGGTGTTTTTTCTTCAAAGGGGTATATTATATGGAAGGTTGTCAAAGTGCTGTTTTCAGGCTTGAGTAGTAAATATTATTTGTAAAGAAAGATAAATTAGTTAAGTATCCACCCTTCCAAGACATTCATTTCACATTTCTCATTTTCATTCAGCAACTACAACTGAGAGGCTATTATGTTCAAGACGATGTCTGAGAGGAGGACTCAACAGGAAGAGAGGCCGTGTCTTCCTCTCCAGTTTACAGCCTCCCACACAGAGACTCTTGGAGGAGAGCAGTACCAAAGGGTGACAAGAGTGGTGCAGAGATGTGAGGTGACTCGACATTTGGATTGACTGGTCTTTTTATTGAAAGCCCTCTTTGGAAACATGAATTAAAGTTAACAGTGATGATAGGAAGTAGTCATGCAAAAATCAAGCATATGCACATTCCAGGCAGAGGAAGGTGTCCATGTAAAGGGCCTATGGTAGAAACGTCACAGAGCAAAGAGAAACTTACTTCTATCTGCAGCCTTTTGGGTGATGAGATGATAAATGATAGGCACAGAATGGGAGATAAGGGACATATAATTCTTGTTTCCCAAGAAAGGATAAGGAATAGAAATTTTATTCTACCTTTGATGGGGTTAAGGTGTAGCTTAGCAGTAAAGCTCGTGCTGTATATAGGTTCATCCCCTCAGGCTGCCTAGGGAGAAAGAGAGGAACTAAATTTGAGGGGAAGACAATGAAAGAAGGAGGTTGTGTTAGACAATGTGTTGTTGCTGTGAAAAAAATACCTGAAATAATCAACTTATGAGGAGGAAAAGCTTCAGAGCCTAGGGTCTCATTTCCCATTTACGGTCTCATTTCCCAATTGCCTAACTTCCTTCCACATAGGCCCCACCTCTGAAAGGTTACACTTCCCAGTGGTGCAAAAGACTGGGGACGAAACCTTAATACGAGGGCTTTGGGGGACATTTCATATCCAAACTACAGTAGGAGTTAAATCAAAAGAATAACATAACTATGACTAGACCTACATATTTAAAAACTGTGTTCTGGCTGCTCTGGGAAGAATGCAATTTTTTAAGGAGGTAAGAACAGAAAATCTGTACAGAAACTTATAGTTTTCTGGGAAAGAGATGAGAGTGTTTTAGATTAGGCTGGTTGTAAGACAGAAAAATACTGGAAGAATTTAAAATATACTTGGAAAATAAAAAACAATTCAAAAGTAGGCTTCCATTGTGAAAGTAAGTGGCAAGACGTACTGAGGGATTGACACAGTAGTAAGGAAACAATAATAATGTCTAGATTTTTGTCTTGACCAACTGGGTAATGTGGTGGTGGTACTACTTACCAAAGGACAATCTATTGAATAGGAGCAAAGTGAGAAGATGGCAAAGAACAAAAGTTGTTTTAGGGCTTGTATCAGTTAGTGTTCACTGGAAGAACAGATTTCATATAAGGTTTATGATATATAAGGATCTATAAAGTAAGCTTACAATGGCCATCTGCAGAGTCAGGTGTGGTAGACTGCAAAAGAGTCATCTTCGTGCTGGAGACCTGAAGGATCCAGTTAAAAGTCAAAGGCCTAGAGCTCTCTGCAGAATCTTGTGTGAATCCATACAGTGAGGTTGAACTTTTCTATTGGAAAGTTTAAGAATCTGTGCTGGAAGCCTGAAGGCGAATTTCCAAAGGTGGCAGTGAAGACTGGAGTTCCTCTGAAGAAACAGAAGCAAGAGCTCTTTCCTTCCCTTTTTATTCCAAATTATGGTAGAGCACTGGAAGACTAGAAATAGTCATATGTATGTGTTATCTATTGCTATACTAATGCTACATAACGAACAGCTCCAACACTCAAACAAGAAGTTATTGTTTAGAAATCAGGTTGGAGGTTTGCTGATCAGAGTTCAGCTCTGTTAGTGTGAGCTTAGCTTGCTCACATGTTTGTGTCTAAGGCCCTTCCCAGTGTCAAGATAAATTGACTGTGAGTGCAAAGGTTGCATGTCCATGTCCATGAGGCTGGCTTGTCCACCAATTTAGGAAAAGACAGCTGGCAATAAAGAGAATGGAGCTGGCAAATAAAAAGGGACAGAGATACCAATACCAATACAACTACCACTGAGCCTAGATCTAAATGTGCCTGAAGTCATCTGTCCTAGGCTTCCAAATCTTTTAAAATAAAAACATTTTTTACTAATAGTCTGAACTGGGCTCAGACACTTACACCCAAAGGGTTGTAACTAATACATAGAAGTTCATAATTTTGGACTAGAAGAAATAGATAATCATTAATGATTTGATCAGAGGGATTTTTTTTTAAAGGAGGTGAATTGAAGAAGACTGGTTCTCACAAAGTGGTTGGGAGAGATAAGAACCCATTAGAATGAGCCCAACTGGTTCCTAATTTAGTACCTGGGCATTAAAAGAATCCTCTTTCCCTGCACCTCTACTGACAGTTGGTACAGGCAAGTACAGCCATGCCAGATGCTTAGGTAGCATCCATTCTGACAAGTTATTTCCATTTCCTCTGATTGTCACATCTGTTGATTATCCCTCCTATCCATACTTATTATGTGCATCATATTTTCAACAAAATGGTGTTGCTCAGAAATATTTTTGAATTCCATTTTCTGTGTACCTATGATGCATGCATGGACTCAGTTTCTTCCACTTTAGGTAGCAAGATGCAAAAGAATAAATTTGCCTGCAGCCTGGATGAACTTGCTCCCCAAGAGAGGGACTGCTGTCACTCACTCTTCTCCCTTAACACAGTCATGGAGAAATAGTCAAAACCAACCTAGACAGAATGCAAATGCCAGTAACATCCACATTGCCAAAGACGCTCACCTCTGGCCACAGGTGCTAGAAGCAGACAGGCAAGAAAGTTGCCAAAGAGATGCCATAGAAAAGTGGAGATGTGATAAATTGTAAACATTGTATTGGCAATACACAATGTACTGCTGGCTCAACCTTTATAATTAATAAAATGCCAGGGTCTTCAGAATACATCAGCCAAGAAACACCTCTATCTACCCAATGATCCCTGTTCAAAATTCTCCCACATAAACTTAATTTTCTTGTTTAAGGAAAGAATCAGATGGGGAGTAATCACAGCTTGATTATAATAGCAACAATTTAAAACAACCTTCATGTCCAAACTTAGCCTCTTCTGATTGGCAGAATGAACAATGATGTGCCCATATTATAATTCCATTAAGCCCAATCTGTGCAACAGGCTACAATCTACCTGAGTCTGGGGATACTAATAAGATCAGCTGAGGATATTGCTATCCTGAACAAAGTCAGAATTATCGTCATCAGAAAGAAGGAGGAATGGATAGTTACAAACAATTTGCTGCATCTACCATCCAACTAAAATATCCTGCAATACAAGATGTTTGTACAAAGGGTACAACACATGACAGAACATTCGCAGCTGTCTGCTGCTGTAAGAACCAAGTAGAAAATTGTATGATAAATTTCCTGTACATTTTAAATGAAAAAGCAAGCTATATATAGAGAGAGCCTATATACACATATATAAATATATTTATATATGTTTATCAAATGTATGCAGGTGGGGGGTCCTAGCACTATATATGTATAGATAATTTATGGATGGATATGTAAAAGGCATTATCTGTAATTATTTCTGGAAAATGGGGCTGAGGAGAATGACACTAAACCTTTCACTTAAATCCATTGTTTTTCTTCTATAATTAAAATTAGTTAATTTTTCTGTACAGAAATCCTGAGGAGTTCTAGTCTGGTAATTTGCTAATTTGTGTCCACATGGGTCTGAACATAACATTCTGGACAAATCCACCTCAGTCTTGTCCTCTGAGATCCTTGGCAAGTGGTCTGTTAACCATGGTCTTATTTCAGCAAAGAAAAACTGATGAAAGAAAGAGAGAAAGATAGAAAGAAAGAAAGAAGCACGCAGCTACCACAATTGTACCTCAGAGAAGCCTGCCCAGAAGTACTGGAGGACAACTTACCAGTTACTCTTCATGTTAGTTTTTTTCTAAGGTAAGACATGCTGCCGTGGGCCAAGCCTGAAGATGGTCCTTCACCTCCTCCCTACTCAATTTTCCACCATAGACTAGATAGTGTCTGTTTGACTAAGATTGTAGACCCTGGATGGCACAGCCCCAGGAGACAGTTACATTATGTGTCCTTCCTTGTTGCCTTTCTGCTCATGCCCTGATCATGAGACAATCACACACATTGAGCCTAGGGCCCTTAGGCCACACAGAACTCAATAGCCCACCTTCTCTTCCTGTTTGTCTTACACTAAATAAAGAGTGCACTGGACCCCAGGCAACCATTGGCCATTAGCTCGCAACAGGCTATGGCTCCACCTGGTCCCAGCTTTCAAGCATAATCTTGGTATGCATCCTTCTTTCTTGTTGTTTTTCAGTTTTCTTCATATCCCACAACTCTCCCCGACTTCGAACCCTATGCTGTGCAGGCCACAGCAATATGCTCTTAAGGGCTCTCAATTTTGATAGTCTTTTTTATTTATAATAGTCTTTAATAAGAGCCCTTCTTTGTGTCTAACTTAGAATACACTGTGTAAGCTATGATTCTAGTGGGTGGTAGAAAGTTGATTAGCATCCTCCTTATTAAATACCTCCTGATGGCTGAAGAAATGAAATGAGTGGTGGTAAACACCTGTATTTCTAGCACTCCGGGAGGCCAAAGCAGGAAGATCATAAGTTCAAGGCTAGCCTGGGCAATTTAGTAAAGTAGTGAGACCTCATCTCAAAAAAAATTTTTAAAGGGGTTGAGAATGTAGTTCAGTGAAAAGGCCCTGGGTTCAATCCCAGCACCAAAGAGAGAAAGGGAGAAGGAGAGGGAGGGGAGGGGAGGGCGAGGGGGAGGGAGAAGGAGAAGGAGAGGAAAGGAAAGAAGGGAGAGAGAGGGAAAGAAATGAAATTAATATATGCAGAACTCAGAACACTAAATCATAGCAGCTCTGACAAAGGTTGACATTTCTTTTAATCTTGTTGTTATCTTAACAATGCATGAGGATTATGCACTTTACTCCACAATTTATCTGTGATGGGTTCACATGAGGACAATCTCCTCCTAGCTCCACAATATTTGAATAAACTCATGCTCCAGGAAGATGTATCTGTCTTTGCAAAGATCACTCCCCACATTATATTCCCTTGGATTATGCTTCTGGTTGCTTCTCTACTTGTAAATCAGCTATTTAATTCCATAGACATGGTCCTAATTTTTCAGTTCTTTATATTTTTTCATCATTTTCCTCCAAAATATTTTCCAACTTACTACTCACTAACCCTAAAGGCATATGCTCAAAATTCACTGCAGGACTGCAGTGAGATGCTGATGGTAAAATATTGCATCATGGTCCACGTTCCTTCTCCCCTGATTTGTACATCCACTACTCATTTGTAGCTCTGTACTTCCTGGAAAAGAAAGAAAACATTTAATAATCAAGTGAATCAGTATTACTAAGCCTTTCCACTAAAAACTCATGTATCATTGCATGGCGCACTGATTAACATTCTATGTTGAAAACACTGAAGGAAAAAAGCCTAGAAAAGTTCCAGGGAAGTTATAATAGAAGGTGTGAGTTAGCGAATAGAAAATAGGTTTGGAAATAGGGGAGAGATGCAGGAAATCATGCAAGTATTGCACAAATAACCAAATGGTAAGCTCCAATTTATTTCACACCAGCAATTTTCTAGCTGTTCAGCCTTGGCTTTAAGCAGGGCAACCTGCCACCACCTCACACAGCCTCAGTGAGAGGGCACACTGAGAAATCTACTCTCTTTCTTGCCTGCCTGCTGGCTCATCCTGCCTGGGTGGGGTTCATACTCATATTTCTCAGCCTGTTCTAATAACTCAGCTCTCAACCCCTCTTCTCAGCTCATGTCTCTGACTCTGCCTCCCCATCCAATGCCTGATATTATTTCTTCTCTGGCACTAAACCTTGTGTCCTAAGAAATTGCATTCACTGTACAAGCTACATTTTCTAAGCTTCTCTAGAGAACATAATCCGGCATATTCCCCAAGCAGGTTAGACCAGCCAATACAAGTGCAGTTTCTGGAAAGCTCTCAGTCTTTGAAGAGGAAATTCAGGCAGTAGGTAGTAACATTTCTAGCACATGCTAAAAGAAAATGTTCTGGCTCACGTATATAGAGTTGAATTTAAATAATGAATATATATGATTGAAGCCTGATGGTAGTTCCAAAATTGGAAATGGTAAAGGTGCAGAAAGATTTGGATAGAAATTAGGAAATAATAGGCCTTAAGAATTAAGTACAAGGTGATATGTGCCTTGTCTGTTTCAGTTGCAGGGAGAAATTGTAATTCGTTTTATTAAAAAGTTCTGATTCTTAAACCAAAAAAATTCAGAAAGAATAATTTATATTATGAATGTCTTTCCCTAAAATACTTTGAAATAAGATTTCTTTATTAAATGAAGTCTACAGTACATGGTAGGTCGCTGAATCCCAAATCTGCTTGATAATCAATAAGGACAAATTTTAAATGCAGATTTCCATCTTAATGAATCACAATCATTTGAGAAAGAGCCAGGAAATCTATTTTTAAAAGCACTAAATCTGTTTTTGGGGAGTTGGCCAGGTATAGAAAGCACTGGAGCAGATGGTGTCTACAGTGTCTTTCAGAGCTGAAATTTCTGTTCTCTAAACCTGGTCAGTTGCAACTAGTTTCTCTTTTGCTATATTGAACTTTTAAATAATCTCTATCTTTGAGCAAGCCTACTGTTAGACATGTTGGTGTTATCAGCTATTAACATGGATTTAATTTGGCCTAAAGCATTGTATTCATATATTTAAAGTTTGGCCTAAAGATTTCTTCAAACATAGTGAACTCTAACTATGGTAACTATAGATAAATAGACTGTAACCCCTCTTGGAACCCGTCTTATAACAAGGAGCCAAGTTTCAGCCAGTCATAATACCTGAATCTCCAGCTAATCAGAGGCTGAAAGCTGACAAAAAAATATGACCATGTTAGGCAGAAGCCACTACAGTCAATCAGGTGACTTCTGAATGTCACTTCATGCTGTCTGGTTGTATATATAACCTGCACAGGTTGTGGGTCAGGGCATTCTGAATCACTGTTCATCCAAACTAATGCCCAATTCATTAATCACACTCTTGCTCAAATAAGCTCTGCTAAATTCAGTGTGTCTAAAAGTTTTCTTTTAACCCAGGCACCTGATTATAACTCTTCCTTCTCTAAAAATTTCCCAGTCTAGAGGAAGGGCACCTAGGGTACCTTTTCATAGGATAAAGCCCATCTCTCTGTACTCAGTTAAATGGAACAGGAATGATCTATGTTGAGCCAACCCTTTCAGAAATTTGGAATGGGAGCAAGGAAGCAAGTTGATTCCTCTGTGTGATTCGACCTTATTAATCAACCTGGAAGCTTTGGCTGCCACTTTCTGTTGGTCTGGGGCAAGAAAAGCTGTTCTCCAAGAACAGCTCCATAGACAGAAGCAAGAGATTAGAGAGCACTCCCTGGATCCCCAACAGTTTTCTACTCACCTCTTGAAGCCTTGCCAAGACCCAGCTGCACTCCAGCCCCTGGGTTCCATAAACTGTCCTTTTACTTTACCATTAATTTCATTATTTGTAAACTGGGTCAAGATGTACTTTGTGGTAAGGTTCTACCTGTTGCGCCTACTTACACTTGAGATGATGACATATCGTGGAGACCAGAGGGTCCTTGGCCCCAGTGATGACTGAAGTCATTCTTTTTCTAACTGCTGTATAGTTCACAGACATGGGGCAGCTTGCTTTGCACTTAAGGACATATGTACACTATACATCTAAGCATGCAGATGCAACTACAAAAATATTTTCTTTATTAATATAAGGAAAAAAAGTCCCAAACACAGCCTGGGATATAAATCACATTATAAGGTTATTTACAAGCACTTTCTTGGAAAACCTGACCATTCCTGAGTAGAACAGCTAAGCAATTTTCTGGTAACCTTTAATTTGATCAAGACCTCTTCTGGGAATTTACTAAACATATTCTGCTGCATCTTTCCAAGGACTCTAATGGCATTTAAGTGGAATGACTATAATTTTCAGTTAAACACAGACCATCTAACTACATTTAACCATTCCCTTTTCCTATGAAACACCTTTTCCAAAAGTAAATCTTTAAGCTGGCATAGTGGGGCACACCTGTAATCCCAGCACTCTGGAGGCTGAGGCAGGAGGATCACTGTGAGTTCGAGACCAGCCTGGGCTACATAGTGAGTACCAGGTCAGTCTCAACTACATAGTGAGACCTTGTCTCAAAAACAAACAAACAAAAAGTAAGTCTTTACATTGGCCTGTGAGAGCTGTTTACAGCAGGTGTGAAATAAAATTTTGACAGAAACTCATAATCAAATTATTTGAAATCTTTTTTTGATCAATTTGTTGAGTCTTCACACATTTTTGTCTAGTTTGGTTGCTACTGAAGTTTACATTAGTCAACTGATCATGATTTTAGACTGCTCTATTTAAGTTATTTGAAACTTTGTTCAAAAGCATCCAGTTATCTCGTCAGGATCTTATGTACTATTATAGTTTATTCACACCAGAGAAATTATTCGGTATTTACACATGTGTGACTTATTTATTTCTCTTAGGAGTATATCCTCAATATGAAGAAAAGGGCTAAAGGTGTAGGGAAAGTGGGAAGGGTAGGGGAAAGGTAATAAAGGAAAAGAAAAATATAGGAGAAAATGAAAAAATGGAAATAAAGTGTTTGTAAATGGGGAGGGGAGGAGGGGTTAAGGGAGGGCAGGGACAAGAGGAAAAAACGAGAACAAAGACCTGTCATGTAAAGTTACAAGATCCCAATAATGAATGTAACTGTACTATATACCTAAAATGTACCAATAAACTCAATGAGGGGAAAAAAAGCATCCACTTCAGTTTTGAAGATAGATTAGAATATGTGCTGTCCTTGAGTAGCTATTAAAGTCTTGTTGCTCCTTTCTGTTTCTCAAACAATCTTATTTTACTCCTGCCCCAGGGCCTTTGCACATATTACCCACTCTGCCTGAGGCTCTCCTCTGTCTGATCTAATTACTTATCCTCAAGCCTCAGCTTAATTGTAACCTCCTCAGAGACTTTTCTGGACCACTACCAACTGAGTTATCATTTCTCATCATTTGTTTGTTAACCACCTATCTTCAATCTATAAATGTCTGGTTTATTTCTTAAATAAAATTAGACAATAGTTCCATAGAGTCTGGGACCTATCTCCTGTTCACATTGTATCTCTAACAAGTATGACACAGGAAATACGATCAGATCTGTTGATAGATTAAATAAATGAATCAAAATATACAAGGAAGGAAACAGGAGTCCTGAGAAATTCATTACAGCATCTTCCATCTCGTTAGAAGCCTGTTATACCGGACACTGCTTCTTTCCAGAAGAAAAAGAAAGAGAACACTGTGGTTCTTTGTGTGTCTATGTGTCCCTTCTTTGTTAAGTTTAGGCATTCTGTGAGACCCTGCACACATTTTAATCCTTGCTCATATAGCTGGGTATAACTGAGTGGAACTCATTTCACTGTGCAACCAGGAATAAGCAATATTTTTTGCTCGCTGTGAGAACTCAAACTCTGGCGATGGAACCCTGACAACATATCTCAGAAAGCCTTCTCCCTAGTGACCTTCTCTTCTTTGTATTTATTTATAAGAGTTATATAATACATGTCTGGTGTTGAGAAATAAAATTTAAAAATATTCAGCCTAGATCTTGAAACACTACAAAATCTACAAAAAACACAAAATAATATTGCCAAAATATGAAACAAAGAGAAGTCTGAGCAATCTCCCCACTGACTCTCTTCCAGTAGTTCACAGGTCATTCACAGAACCTGGCCCTCTACTGTATTCTGAAAACTCACTCTTAACTTCTGCCGAATAAAAACAATAGAGAAGGTCAAAGACCAGGGCTTCCTCTAAAGTGCACTGCCATTTGAGGAAAACCTTCTGATCAGAATTCAAAGCAAGAAAAGTTTAGCAAAACACTGACACTCGTCCAGCTATAAGAGATAGTGCCCCGGGTTGCAAGACCAGGTTGTATGTATCACAGCAGTTGAAGAGCCTGACCTTGACACCACTGGCTGTCAGATAAGAGCAAGTCTGCTAGACGGACAGTTGTTTGGGTATTTTGTCTCTGCCTTAACCGAACCATTCTGACTTTTTCAAGTGCATGCCCTACCACTTCCCAACTTATATCTTGAGCTTCCCTCACTTTTACTCATATATGCAACATTCCTTTGTATCCCCATGTCCTGGCACGTAGCCTTTTCTATATCTAGTGTGCTTCTTCTAACTTCCTCTAATGTGTTTTCCTTCTTTTTTTTTTTTTTCCTTCCTAAAAGAAAAATACTCATTCTCTGCACAGTTACTACTTCCCTATTGGAGTCTTCCCAAAATTCCCCCAGGGAGTTGGTACTCCCTCCGCTGTATTCTCATTGGCCTTTGGGGAATATGTGGTTATGATACTTGGGATTCATATTTTAATGATGGGCTCTTGTATCTCTTCCTCCAGGTAGTCTGAGTTCTTTACGGCACCCAAGTCCATTCATCTTTATATCTTTACAGCCCGATAGTTTCATAAATACTGATCAACAAGCTGAAGGATCAGAAATAAGACCGCAGGCATTAGACTCTACTAACCCCTGGACTGTTACGATAAAGAAAATTAAATGAAATCTATTGCAACATGTTGGAGATTTTCCCATTTATAGCATCCTCAAAGGTTTGTTACAAATTTTTTTCTAAAGTATTTTATACACCCGAGGAAGCATCATTGCTATCCTGTATTCCATTAAATGCAGACAGGCAATAAATCAAAATCCTTTTCCCCTCAAGGGTTTCTGGGCTGAGGATCTATGAACAAAATTCAGACCCCTTGGAGCCCCACTTACCTTCTGCTCCAGTCTTGTGTTGTGGGAGATCTTTACACAGCATGGGAATGTTCACGATCAAGAAATATGGATCATTAGCTGTGTAAAAATTAAGTGATGAAGTCTAGAATCATAGGAGTAGAAATACAACATGTGTGGGTGCTTATTTCTGTGAATATTTACTATACAACCTGAAGGACACATGCTGCTGTGTGACAAGAATTTATTTGCAGTTTGAGGCTGACCTTGCTCCATGTTGAGAGAGGTTGCAGGAGTGGTGGCCTGGAGATGTATACTCCCTGCTTAGCAGCATTGATATTTCCCAGTTACTGACTGCAGAGACCCTTCTAAACGCAAGCATCGGAAATCTTGACGTTGGTGTCTTTCCTCTACCTGGGAGCAAATTTCAGGGGGCAAAGTATTCAAAAGTTTAAAGGGCGAGGTTTATTAGCAGAGAGTGAGGGCCAGGGACAGCATGCTGACAAAGACACTCCGCTGGCCTTGCCACCTCCAGAGAAATCAGGTCAGAGACGTTCAGGGAGACGTGGGACCCTAGGAGCACTGCAGTGTGAGGAGGCAGGAGGCAGGTGAAAGGATGTGAAATCACAGGGAAACGACATCGGACTTCTCCTCTCTCCCACCCTTCCTTCTCATCTGTCTGTTCCAAATCTAGGGCACGGCATCAGTTTTCCAAACCGTGTAAATGACTGTCCAACTGGTCTCCACAAACCTCCCATTTCAGATGATCTTTAAGCGCACATTGAATAAAGTGGCTAGCACCTCTACAGCAGATATACTCGAAATTTTCTTTTGCTGTCTTCATTTTTCTTTTTTCCTCAACCTTTGCCATTTCTATAAACTTTGAGGGTTTTTTTTAATTGAGTATATTGGTACATTTTAGGTATTCAGTACAGTTACATTCATCATTGGGATCTTGTACCTTTACATGACAGATCTTGGTTCTCATTTTTTCCCCTTGTCCCTGCCCTCTCTTCACCCCTCCTCCCCTCCCCATTTACAAACACTTTATTTCTATTTTTTCACTTTCTCCTATTTTTTTTCTTTTCCCTTATTACCTTTCCCCTACCCTTCCCACTTTCCCTACACCTTTAGCCCCTTTCTTCCTATTTCACATTGCCAATTTTGAGGTTTTTTAAATGATATTTTGTCTGAAGATATCTACAAATAATTTAAAATACTTTAAAATTCAAACTAAGAAAGCAGTATGCATTGATAATTGTAATCACCAAAACTAAATCTTCCCTATGGAATTAGAAAGTGAAATTGATTCAAAATAGGTCTATTACAACTGAGAAAACTGTTGATATGCACAAAATTCAGTGTGAGTCATTTCAAGTGTAGCCCACTTCACTTCATTAAAGTCACAGAAATAAATATCATATTTTGCAATCAGCCAAGAGAACATCAGTTTAACTATTAAATTGTCTTCTCCCCCTCTGCAGTATACCCCATCAATCACAGTCATATGGAGAATGTTAAGAAAGGGGCAAGAATTGCTGTGTTTCCCTAAAGGCATTCATTTTTAAAATTACACTAATTACACTAATTACACTAATTTTTTGCCAGCTAAAGTTTTTTTATATAGCTTCAAAGCATACAATCAAAAGACTGGGAGGAAACCTAGATCTATCTCACCTTGGATAGAGTTTTGCCAACCTTCTTTTTTAACCTAAGCAGAAAACCCTCTGCCTCTCCTCATTACAAAAGGAAGAAAAGGAGAAAATAGTAATTTTTAAAAAAAGAAACCTAATAAATAAAAGAAGCAGGTGTTCTCGCCCACAGGGAGGTCTTGAAGGCCCACTTTTTTCATGCGTCAGCCCCCATTCTGGTCCTGGCCATCAGGCCAGGAACTCCTGGGCCTGTTGAATCTTTATTCAGAACTGTTTGAAAGCCACTCATCTTGAAAGAACCTCTCATCTTATAACTGATAAAAATGAATCCAGGAGAGGTTAAATTACCTTCTCACATCGACACCGTCAGCCAGCTGCTCAGCCAACAGCAGAACCCGGGAACCTACAACACCAATCCACTTCCAGTCAATGCCCAGGTCTTTTTCTGTCACAGAATCCTGGGTTCAAAAAGATATCATTTATTGCTCAAGATGGATGTCACTTTTTATTGCATAACCTGATATAGCAGCTAATGAAAACGTTTTTCTTATGAAATACCACAGTCCTGGTGGGGTTTCTCGTGTTGAAAAATGGCACAGTCTGCATAATCTATATTTAAGTGCAGTATTTTGGTTTTCAAATAGAAATAGAAACAACTAGTAATGATTGTAAATTATTTTAAAATATAAAATGCTGCAATATTTATAAATAAAAATACCACAAAGTTATGTTCTACAAACAAGAACATGGGACCAGGGATTTAGTTCAGTGGCACCATACCTGCCTCGCAAGTGCAGGGTCCTGAGTTCAATCCCCCATACCAAAAAAAAAGAACATGATTCAGCGAGTCTCGCGCCTAACCATTGCACATCTCTCTGTACTAGTTGCCTCTATCAAGATATCACTGATACAATGTTACAGATAAAACAGGGCAGCAATGATACTAAGAGAAAATGTAATCCAAAAGCTAGGCAGAAAACCACTTTGGTCCTACAATAAGTTTACTTTTGTGTCCATTTGCATCAACACTGAATTTAAGGTAACTGCTTCCCAGTATTGTTAATTTTACTTTGTCTTAGGAAAGAGGGGAAAAAAAAAGATGTTATTTCCAGAAGAGCAGAAAGTAACCCAAGCTAATTAAATACAGTAAGAGCAACTGATGGATTAGCCTTTCATCCCATTAGCCCACATGCATAAACCAAAGTCATAAACATTTAGTGAGTTCTTTGTCATTTATTTTAATGCTTTTTAAATGTGCTAAGGAGAAATATTTATGATGTGTTTTTACAGCATTCTGGTTATGAAGGTCCTATTCATCAATAACTAATTTATTTTTATAATGGAATACCAGTTTACAAAGGATGCTTCCCAAAATAAATGTGAGGGATTAATGTAGAAGTTTATAATTATTGAATGACATAGGCAAGAATATAAGTAGTTACTGAAAAAATTGCATGTACTGATTACAAAAAGTAATTTAAGATGGGAAAATATTTTGGGTATTCTACAGGAAAATTTTTTAAATCACAAAATTCAAAATTTTAATCAGAATGAAAAATATTTGAAAACTCTGCTTACCATTCACATATTAAAATCTTAATTTCAGTCCAAGCCAGGTATGGTGACACACACCTGTAATTCCAGCACTTGGAAGGCTGAGAAAGGATCATAAGTTTGACCTCAGCCCTAGCAACTTAACAAGATACTGTCTCAAAAAAAAAAAAAGAAAGAAAGAAAGAAAGAAAGAAAGAAAGAAAGAAAGAAAGAAAAAGAAAGAAAGAAAGAAAGAAAGAAAGAAAGAAAGAAAGAAAAGAAAAAGGACAGGGATGTAGCTCAGTGCAAAGCCCTTGGGTTCAATTCCAAGTGTCACAAGTAAATAAATGAATTAAAATCTAAATTCCAGTCCAAAGAATTTCCCATCACCCTGATAGTAGAATTACTAGGAATAGCTTTTGTGTAAAAATGACTGACTATCTAGCATACTTACTAGAAGGTTCATCTTTAGTAAGCATATCAAGTCAAACATGTCTCCTTAAGTGACTATTTATAGTCTAAAACAACCTCAATTTTCCATGTCATCATTAACTTTTGAAAACTGGCAAGTTAACCTAGCATTCAAATACTAAAAATACTGTGACAGAAATAAAAATTTTAAATAACTTTGAATAATTTACTTTTTCTGTGGTTGTATTAGTTCAGCGTGGTCCCAGCTAGGCTTCACTAGGTCTAGTTATATGACTTTATTTATAATTATAAGGTAGCTGAAACTGTCATATTTCTTCTCAGTTACAAATGGTGATAACTGACCACACAATTTATTTGCTGTAATCACCTAGTTCAGTTTCATTTCACTATTTATGTGAGCAGTGTGTCCTCACCTAATGAAAATCGTAAAAGTGAAAAATATTTGATACATATAGGAAAATATTTAAAATATACATAGTTGCCCTTCAGTATAGGAAGGAAATCTGTCTTAAAGTCACCAAAATCTATGGAAGCTCAAGTTCCTTATAACAATGGTACAGTATCTGCATATAATCTACACATATTATCCCATATACTTTAAATCAAATCTAGGTTACTTTGCCTGGTACAACGTAAATGATATGTAGATAGTTGTTACACTATATTGTTTAGGAAATAATAAGAAAAATAACAGAAAAGTCAATACATGTTCAGCATAGATGTAATTTCTTTTCTGGAACATTCTTGATTCAGAGTTGGTTGACTCCTGAGGTGCAGAACTCTCAGAGATAAGGAGCCAACTGTGTTAGTTCAGTTCTCAGCATTACTCTCCGGTGCCAACAACACCCCCCACCCCAGGCAACATAGAAGCTCTAGAAATGTCCATTCAGGAAGGCATTCTTCCTCAACATTTCCCAAAATGAACATATTGAAAGCTGCTGACAGTACAATTGCTAATTATCTTGAACCACATGCATTAATATTCAAGAACCCTCTGAGGCAGGGGGCAAATGGGATGTTAAAGTAGATTAATTCACTTGCTCAAGGCCAAACAGCAAACAAGCCACAGAAATAGACTCGAATCTCTGTTGTCCTCCGCTGGACTGGGAGGGTAAGGCTTGGAATCACCAAGCAGACCCCATGGAGATTTTTGGAAAACTTCCGCTTTATTCCGGAAATGCACAGGCTTACATAGGGAACCATGGGGAGGAGCATTTAACATTTGGCGATATCTTATTAGAGACACAGTGGAGTGATTTTTCTTGGGCAGGCGAAGGAGTCACGGACTAGGAGCAGAGGTGTAGCCTGTTGCACCTAGCATCTACGCACTTGGGTAAGTTAGCTCAGCCTTAGCAAGGACTCCAAATTAGCTCAGGAGACAGGAGTGCGGTGCAGCTGGCCCAGCCAGGCTTGAACTTCTCCCACAAATCTCAGTGGTCTGACTACGGAGTCCAGGTGTATGCTGAAGGAGGGAGCCTTTAGCACTTTGAAGTAGCCACCAGATAGGAAACAAGCCGGAAACTGTACTTTTGGGTGCTAAAAGGGGGGAACAAAAGCAAATGTTATTCAAAGGAGCAAAGTGATGCATTCCTTGAGATGAGAAAGCATGAAGTTCAGAAAACCAGAAGGAACCTCCATAAATATGAGATGTGCCTCTTGTCCAGGGCAACCCTGTCCATGGAGTAGCATCTCTGATGTCTGTGTCTATAGTTACTTTCTGTAACAAACTTTTATTTTAGCCTTGAAACTGGCCCATGTATGATTTCCCTCTGCACAGAGCTAAGGGCCTATACTAATTGATCACACCTCACCAGTCTGCCCTTCTTCAAAGCAATTTAATTCAAGTCTTTAAGTATGCCTTGATGGCTGTTATCAATTCCAGTGATCACAGAAAGAACAGAAGTTTTCTAAGAAATACTCTTCAAACTAAAGATAGAATTCTACTGTGGAGACAAGGTATGCACAAGTAACAATGTAATACAGGTGCCCTGGGAATGTTAAATAGAATACAAAATACCCAGTTTGTGCAGGTGAGAGAGTCTTAACAAGTTCTTAGAGAAAAGAGGGTCTAGTTAGCCCTTTAAAGAATGGGTTCATACTGAAAAAGAGGAAAAAACGGGAAGGTACACTCTGTGATCAAAATATATGGTGAATGATTAAAATTTATTACAGAGACACATTGCCATTAATCCTCCTCAAAACATTTCCCCTTATTTTGAACACACTTATCCCATAATTCTTTTCATTTTCTGAAGCAGTTCTGAATATCTTCTATCTTGAGTGTGATTATAAGGTGAATATACCTGCTGCCAAGTGTCATCCAACAGAAAGGCAGGCTCCTAAAAACATTACAGTGTGTCCTCATCCACCTGTTCACCAGATCTGGCACCAAGCGATTTCTGGCTCTTCCCTATAGTCAAAACAACCATAAAAGATGAATGTTTCTAATTGATTCAGGACATCTGGGCAGCCAGGACTGCATGAATTCCAAAATTGCTTCAGAAAGTGGTAAGAACAATTGGATAAGTGTGTTGAAAGTAAAGAAGAGTGTTTTGAGGGGGATTAATGGCAATAAGTCTTTCACTGCAATAATTTTTTTAATTGAAACCCTCAGTTTTTTTTAAATAACACTGCATATCCTAGGCTAGGATCCCATAAAAGTAAAGCTATAAAAGTGGTGGTGACCAAGTCTCACTCAGGAGATCCAAGGGACTTTTTCTAAAGAAGGATCACTTTTCAGAGAACCAGGATAATGTGACGAAAAGACAACAATAAAATGTTATTATTATTATTATTAAAATATAATAAAGAGACATTATTGCCACAAAGATGAGTTTGAATTTCATTTGGTAGTTGATAAAATATTAATTTATATCAAATATTAGATTTAAACTTGAAAAATAGGGACAGGTGCATATATGCTTACATAAATTGCCCAGCAAACAATATGGAACTGTGAGCAGATGCGACTCTCTACGATTGTTTATGGAGCTGGCTGCAGGTTATGTTAAAGGAATTCAAGAGGAAAAGTAGCTTTTTATTTACAGTCTTCTGTGTTTAAGGATGTTCTAACATGCAAAGTAGTTAGGGATATCTATTTCTTACACCCACTGTTTACAGATGAAGAAACAGATGCATTGAGAGATCATATAACTTATCTCAAATCACATAAATAGATGAGATTTTAGATTTTTCTAACACAGTCTGTCAGGACCAACTTCAAACCAAAGTCCCCACCAGCACTACAATCCTACATGCATTGCTTAAACTCTGTAAGCTTCATGTTCCTCATCTATCAGATGAGCTCATTCTCAGGTTGAGAATTGTTTATCTGAAATACTTGGGCCACATGTGTTTCAGATTTCAGAGATTTTTCAGGATTTTTGGAGTATTTGTACAGACTGTACTAGTTGAGCATACCTCATCCAAATTTCTGAAAACCAAGATGTTCCAACTTCTGATTTTAGAGCATTGTTTTATTTTCAGATTAGGATTGCTCAACATCTATATTAAAAGGTAACCCATATATCAAAACACATCACCTTGTACATACTATATGTTTAACAAATTGTAATTGCCATTACTATATAATTATGTTATAATAATGGCAGTCCTAAGATTTCCTTTTCTGTTTTGACCATAAGTTTCTGGTTTAAAACATTGCCTTGCGTTTGCTTCCTATGTGCCATGTTTGTTTGTTTCCATGTTTGTTTGTTTTTTTTTAATTCACACTGGCAAACATAAGGCACATGATCTTGGAAACCCTACAGAACATTAGCATTAATCAAGAAGCACAAAAATACAAAAAACACTTAAGTGTAGGAGGCTTCTTTACCATTGAAATTCATAATGACAGAGGTCCTCTGCCATCTTACAAGCAAACAGAGCAACTACAATAATCTCCATAATATCTTCCTTTATATACACCTGTACTTTCCACCTGTAGCCACTTCAGGTCTCAGAGTGGAGCCATCTGTCAAAGGCTGGCCTGTAATCAACAAATCAATATACTATTGTTATCAGTCAACTTCAGCCCTTATCCTGAATATTTTCTATGATAATTAAGTATGAATATAATCTGTTTTGTGGGACTTTTTTTAATAGTTAAAATGCTGTCAGCTGAACTACCCAGAGAGAACGTGTGGGAGGCAAACTAAAGTTTTGGTTAGCAGCTTTTGCATTCTGTCCTTTTCAACTTCACTGTTATTTTTCATAATTTCCTCTGCTAATTGGCAAGCTTTAAGAGAAATTTTTTTAAAAATGTATTTAGGATGACAAGTTGTAATTCAGCCTAAAAAGAAGTCCTGGTTTTCTTTTCTCTCTAGGTGTTTTTCTCTCTCTCCTTTCCAAGAAAATGTTTTAAATATTTCATCAAATGTGACAGAAAATTCTATAAATGTTTATTTTTATTATAAATATATTGTTATGCAACTGTTACTGATCTTTTCTAATTTGCCTTGGGCAAATCGCTTAACTTCTCTGAGTCAGTTATCTGTAATAAGGGAATATAATGCTTACTTCATGGGTCATTGTGGAGATTGATCATACTGCTCACACCAAGCAAGGCAGTAGTATAGGTTGCCTGTTATTACAATAATTTTCCTAATATTTATCTAACTACCTTACTTATCTGAGAGAGATACTGTCATGATTAAGGGCTTGAAGAAACCTGCCTCGTAGGCCTCCAGGTGAATTGTCCTTTATGCCAGAATGGCTAGGCTGCCCCAAAAAGACTTTTTTTTTTTTGCCAGCCTCTTTAGAACTACAGGAATAACTCTCAGGGAGTTTCTGTATCTGTAAGCTGTAGGTGGATTTTAATAGTATCCACTTACTAGGGTTATTGCAAGAATTGAAGGAGACAGTACATAGCGTGTTAGCCCCAATTTGGGTGGTGTTCATATAAATCAAGAGCCCTGTATATAAACTTTTGTTTGTGGCAATTGCACCCATCCTCTAGGAGTCAAGATCATTCCACTAGAGCTTTTGACTCTGTATAAATTAGAGTTTTCTTTTGCCGGGTTATCCACCAAGACAATCAGTTTTCCTGGTATTTGCTCACAAGTCTGAAAACATAAGCATCCCATGGAAGGGTTTGTATTATTTATAATAATAGCAAAGATTTACCAAGAACTTACTATGCCCATCATTTGTCGTGCACTGTCATTTAATTTTGACATTAATTCTTTGAAGTATTATTCTCATTTTACAAACAGGTCAAAGAGATAAACCTAAGCTTATAAAACTAATAAGTGGCAGAACCAGCTACATTAGAACCTAAATAGTTTTAACCCAAAATCTGTACTGTGATGTCCTTCATGAACCCTTCATGCTTTAAAACATACATCAAATACTTCACAGCTATAACTTCTCTCCATGGAATGACTGGCCTCCGGATAGAGCAGAGAAGACAATTTAAATGGAATTTTCTAGGTTACAGAGAGTATCTTACATTGAAAGAGAGTATTTTGCACTGAAAGAATGTCTTAAATTTTTATGTCCATATTTTAACCCACTTAAACCAGAATCCATGTTAGTACTTCAATAAGAAAAAAATGTGAATTTTTATGTATCTGGAATAAATTAGATCAAGTTCATTTGTTAAATATGATATTTTCTATTGTGTTCATGTTTCAACCTTCTTATAGTTTTATATATTGAACAACTATGGAGTTAGACTATAGATTTAAGGAAAATAATTGTAAACATAAAGATGTGAAAATGAAAATGTCACTCAGATCTGTCCAAAAACATGGCTTAGGAGTTCAAGGAAGTATTAGAGAGACACGACTTCCTTTCTATCATCCTTTGCTAAACCCAGAAAAACTTTCCTGGCTGTGAGAGCTCTTTCCCCCAACCTTGTATAGTTCATCTTGCTAGACGTTAAACTTCCATGCCAGGCAATCTTAGGTCTGGTTCATCACTTTCTCAATCCTACCACTGCAAGTCAGTTTTGTGATGAAGCATCTTCATCCCTGAATATGGTCTAATCATGATGAGGAAAGCTGGCTTTAGAAACACCAGGCAATGTTGGTCCTTAGGGGTGTTAGCATGTAGGGCAGCATTACTAAACAGGGAAGAAATATCATTAGGTGTGCCCATAATTCACATCTAATGACTATGCAAACACAAAAGTGAGTTTTCCTGCCAGTAAGTGCATAAATTTTATTTGGTTACTATATCAAAATACGTTTCAATGAGCTGTATGCTGTTGAGGAGATGATGGTCATCTCACAGAGCAACGATACTAGGGGCAACAATGATACAGAATTCTGAATCTAACTTCACTGCACAACATCCTCAATCCAAAGAGCACCTAGTGATGGCCTGTGCTATATTCATTTCTAAGGCAAACAGAATTCTTAAGAGGTCTCTCTCCAAGATTATTCACCAAAAGGGAATCTAGGCAACACTATAAAGGAATCTTGCAGGTATAATTAAGATTACAGATCTTAAAATAGGGAGATTATCCTGGATTACCTGGATGTGCCCAATTTAACCACTCTCACTTTTACAAAAGCAGAGCATCTCTCTGGTTCCAACCAGACAGATTCAGCAGCAGCAGATGGTAAATAAAGATGGAGCTGGAGGTAAAGCGGGACAGAGAAACAATAAGCGAGATAAGCACCTGATCAGCCCTTTGGGCTTGCAGATGGAAAAAGGGAGCCTGGAAACAGAGAATGTGAGCCTCTGGGAGCTGCAAACAACACCCTTGTGGACAGTCAGCCAGAAAATAAGGGCCTCAGTCCTACAGCTGGAAGAGTGTATAATGGACAGGGTTCTTCCTCAGAAATCTCGAGGAGGAATGCAGCCCTGCTTTCATCTGATGTTAGTCTTGTGTAATCTGAAGCTAAGAAAATAAATGCATATTTTTTTAAGATTTTGTTATAGCAATACTTTGTTACAATAGCACCAGGTAACTAATAGAATTCCCCAACTAATAAAATGTCCTAATTATCAATTTTCCAAATCCTGTTCCTTATTTGGCTTTTTTATACAGATTACCTTTGACTTATTCATCTTTTCACCGGAGTGTAGAAATGGATTTTAAAAGTCTGTATTTGTTCCAAAGTAGAAAACTGTACTTACTGGATAAAGGTCATTTTGAGTTGGCTGTGTGAAAATTTCCTGTCTTATGCAGACTGTCAGAGCATAGGAAAGTCCTTGTATAAGAGAAACATTCATTCACTTAACATAAAATAATCAGTTTTGTAAGGCAAAAGTTTTTAACCCCTATTAAATGGAGTTAACTAGATTTTTTGGTAAAGAAACCAAGTTTCAGAGGTAGCCCAGCCTTTGAATATTGAAAAACTAAAATTCCTTGTAAAAATTTCAAGAATGGATGCAGTATCATTACATAAAATCTTCCAGTGGAAACTCATTAAGTTTAGTCAAAAATACAAATCATTAGTCACTGTAGGCGCTAAGAAAATCATGGTTTGTTTCCTTCAGCCATTGGGAACCATTTTAAACAGGCATGATGACAAAATAATACTGTTTTAATATGTCTCAACCATAGTTCCTAAATGCAGTTTGAAAGAACTACTCCAGTGGTAACACAATGAGGGGGGTGATGGGCAGTGAACATGGGGCTTTCAAGCATGCCGAGCACACTCCATACCACTGAGCTACCTCACAGCCCTGCAGTCGAACTCTTTAACTCATGACAGCATTGACGAGCTTTGCTGACCCCGAGCTGAAGCATTCTTCATTTCTTTTCAGCCAAGTGGATGATAAAGCCACCAAACATAATTTTCATTTTGTGTGCAGTTTTTTAAGGGTAATTCCACTGGTATATGTTTTACTTAAAATCTTATTTTCTGAAACAGGAAAAAAGCAAATTGATTCCAAAGACACTAAATCAGTCAGATTTCAGTGGATCAAGACTAAAATCTGGATTCTATTTCTGGCTCTGTCAGTGATACTGGAGGGAGAAAATGAACAACTCAGAGGTCTTAGGGACCTCAATTTATACTTTTCTTGTATCATAAAATGATAAGGTGCTTGAAGGTAAGGACTTCCATGTCGGACAAACCTGGCTTCCAGTCCCAGCTCTACCTCTTAGCAAATAGGTGACTATAATATAAATTACATAACCTCTCCAAATTTCGGTTTCTTTACTTTAAAAATGGATGTGATCATTTGTGTCTCATAGCGAAGGTATAAGACTTCACATGTTTCACACAGTGCCTTGCACATAGTAAGCACTCATAAATATCAACTGAAGGCTTTGTGTAACACATGCAACACATCTTTCTCAGACATTCCTGATTTCACATTTTTCTACAGGTTTACATCATCAGCAACAAATGACTACCACATTAATTGCTTTGTGTAAGCTATTTTTAAAAACAGGTAAATCTCATTCACACACATTATGCCTCCACAGCTCTATATTCCTGACATGTTCTAGCCTGTAAAACTGCTTCTCACTTATGAATTAAAACAGCATGGCTAAGAAAGAAAGAAAGGAAGGAAGGAAAAAGGAAAGAGAGAGACAGTGACAATGTGAGAAGCAAGCTGTTAAAACAGGGCAAAGCTGACACCCAGAGGGCAAACCAACCACATTTGTCTGTTATCACCACCTGCCCCCCTTTCGAATGCTTAGAGACCACTTTTGTATGTCCAGTTTATTAATTGGGTTTCTATCACCTACAGTCTCCCACTGTCAATCAGAGCCAGGGTTGAGTCCTATAATCTTGGTGCTCATATTAGGAAGAATCTTCCTAAATACCAACCACAGCCCTAGGTAGTAAGGCTAAAAGGTGTCTCTGCAAAGTGACAGGCTAGTATGTATTCTCCGAACACTGAGCATTCTGCATTCTGTGTGAGTCAGTCTAGAAGCCTTTCAGGTAAGCTAAATTGTGGAACAAATGGAAATATACAAAAGTAGGATTACTGTATCTGCACTTGTCACTGATGTATAACATCTTGCATGTATTTTGGCAAAGAGTGATGTGCTAAATAAAAAGCAAGATTTGTTTCTTTGTCTCCCATTCTATGACAAAAAACAAGACATAAATAGGGACTGTAGTTGCATGAGCCTTTGAGTCACTGCATATGGGCTTTGACTGGCTCTTTGTGAACTTCATCTATTCATTTAAACTGCTTTGAGTCATAGGTTTGCATATCTCTAAAATAATGTGTATGTATAAGATAAATATATGTGTGCACAGAGTGGTAAGGAAATAAGTGAGACATCACATGGGAAAGCGCCTGGTGTTAGTATGTGCTTCATAAATTTTCATATTATACTTTACATTCCACTTTGACCTCTACGAACAATTGATTATTCACCAGTTCATTATATTGTATAAAGGTTACACAAATACTTTTTTTCACCTTTCTGTCTCCTTTTTTTTTGTTTGTTTGTTTGTTTTGTTTTGAATTTCCAGTTGCTAGGCTCTTTGTTTACAATCACCCCTGACCAAAAGGGGACTCAAAATAGGGATTTACCAAGCTTTTCTACAGAATATTATGAAACAAAATTATTGATACTGGGCTTAAGCAAAATTTTTAATTTCATTTCTCTAGACTTCCTGGAATCATATCAAAAATCCATCCAAGTCTGCATTAGCAATTTGTATATAAGGGCAAGTATTGTTTTTCACAGACTCACTTGACTGAGAAGAAGAAAATCTGATAGCATTTGAACAGCAAGATCATTTGGGTTTAACTACAGTAATGCCATTTCAGAACCGGTATTTTTAAGAAATATTTTCATGAAACCTGAACTTCCTTATGTTAACTTTTCCTAAAACATTATAATAACAAAATTTTCCTTCTATTTCTATGGCTTTGACAGTTACTCAAGTAATATTTTAGCTCACAGGAGAGAACGACATGTTTTCTGTCCAAGACAGGTATTATTCTAGTTAATTTTTAACATTGAAATTCCAATTTAATGTTGGACATAGTAACAGACACTGCCAGTGCTATGGGTCACTGCCTTTGTAAAAGACTATCTCCTACTAGTCAGGTATGAAATTATGCTGAAGGCTGAATGAGCTAATGGCACCATGTGTACCCTGGGCATATACTCAGAACACCAGCACAGAACGATGTCTGCAGAGGTTGATTAGAGTAAGTCTAGGTTGGGGACCTTAGAAAATGAAGTTCATTTACTCTTTGCAAACAGTGCCTTTAAGAGCACTTCTGGAACAGAATACTCTGGAGATTTCAAAAGAAAGCGAAGATCTCTGGCTCCAGGAAGCCAGTCAAAAATATGAATCACAGGAAGAATAGATTTACAGAGCAACAGAGCAACATGCCCAGGCTGAAGCAATCCCTCTGCATTTAGAAGAATTAGAGGAAAAGTAGCCATAGACTACATGTAGATGCTTGAGTCAGAAACCTGCAACTTATTAGGAGTAGGAAGAAGGAAGAAAGTAAGTAGCTGCTGTAAACTGCTATAGAAGGTATATCTGTGTGGAATACCAAAGGGTGTTTCCTCAAAGTATTTGAGGAAATTTCTAGAACTTGGTGGTGAGGCTGATTATGCAGCCATACACTTCTATCAAAGCCTCCTTGAAAGATAGGCATAAACAGGTGCTATTTTGCAATTTTAAATAATAGCTCAATAGACTTTTTAATAGATGAATAAAAAAATGTAAAACTAAAGAACCAATTGGGCGTGCTCACACATTCCTGTAGTAACAGCACTTTGACAGGCTGAAGTGGGAGAATTGCAAGTTCAAACCCAGCTTAGGCAAGTTAAGGCCACCTCAAATAAAACTTTTAGGGCTGGGGATTTAGCTCAGTGGTGCTGCTGCCTGCCTTGCAAGCGCAAGGTCCTGAGTTCAATGCCTGGTACCAAAAATAAATAAATAAATAAATAACTTTTAAAAGGGATGGGGATGTAGCCCAGTGCAAAAACCCTGGGTTCATTTTTCAGTACCAAAAAAAGAGATTTTTTTAAAGAGCTAAATCAAAACAGATTAATTTCTTCAAGGTTTTGCTCCCTCTCTCTCTCTCTCTCTCTCTCTCTCTCTCTCTCTCTCTTTCTCTCTCTCTTGCTGTTGAATTTGAAATCTAAGAGTTACTAGAGAATATCTTTAGGAAATGTTATGTTTTAAAAATAAAGACATAAAATCACACCTTTGGAATTGGATACAGTTTGATTTAACTGTTCCTACTCTTTTATGACCCATCATCTGCTGAGTTTAGAATAGGGCGTTTTTTTTAGTCTCCCTTTCTTATTAAATGAGTATGATGCATGCACATTCCCCAGTAACATATTTAAATCTTAAACCCTTAGTTGCAAGTTAATAAAAATTTACATAATTGAAACAAGTATATTGCCTTTTCTGATACACATATCATTAGGCTAAAGTGTGAGTCTTCGATCAACAGATCAGCACCATTAAATGTAAACCAAGTTGGAGCAGGCTAGGCTAGAGTGGACCAATGTTCCCAGTTCAGTGACCACAAGGACAACAAATTGTAAACATCATCTCTCAGAATCAGAGAACTCTGGAGACAACAAGGCTTCAAAAATCCAGGTTCAGCCAGGCACAATGGTCCACACCTGTAATCCCAGCAATCTGAGAGGTTGAGGCAGGAGGACTGCAAGTTCAAGCCCAGCATGGGCAATTTAGTGAGTTAACAAGACCCTCTCTTAAAATAAAAAATTTAAAAAGAACTGGGGATGTAGCTCAATACAAAGGCTCTGGATTCAATCCCCAGTACCAGAAAAAATAATTTTAAAAAAGATCCAGGGTGGTAAATATTTCACAGGTAAATGCCTATGGCCATCTGCCTCCTTCCCTTGGGGTGCTTGGCAAGAGATAAGCTCATTGCTGAGAGGTTAATGACTGACTGACTGATTGGTCCAAGTGTAGGACTGGCAGACATTTTGGTGTTCACATACACCTGGAATATTGAAAACTTAGAGACCCAGGTCTAAGTCTGATTTTTGCCACTAATCATTTGCTGTATTCTGGCAGAGCCTGGGAGATTGGAGGTGTGCGGATACTGGGCTAGAAAAGCAAAGCATACTCATTAGTTTTGCATCACTGGGACACAATACCTGACACCCATCACTTAAAGGAGAGGTAAAATTCTCTCAGAGAATTCAGTCCATGACTGGCCAGCTCTACAGTAGAAACATGGCGGAAGGGTAGAGTGGAACACAACTGCTTAGTTCAGGGTGACAGGGAAGCAAAGCAGGGGAACAGCACCAGACAGCAAGGGGCCAGGGACCAGAGAAGCACTCAAGGTCACCCTTTCATAACCCACCCAGATACACCCAGAGTTTGCTTTACTAACTACCTACGCAGCTCTGGAGCCAATCAAGTTGACAATTTAGTTTATCTGTCATACCAAATGCAATCTCCAACAGATTCTTGTTGCCTAGAATATAAAAACTGAAATAATGAAGAGGACAAAATCTAGTAATTATTGAATCTGTATGATAGATATAAGTTAATTATTCCACTTCCTACATTTTCATAGCTGTATGTACAATTTCATAACAAATTTTTAAAAATAATTTCACTTATTCACACAGCAGTATGAATAGATTCCAACACAGAGAGTGGAAAGATAATAGCTTCAAAGTTATAACAACAAGGCTAAGGTAAAGGTCTTGCACCTCATAAAAAGTGTGAATCTCATCCTCTTTATCTGCACAGTAGTGATAAATATGCAGTATAGATAAATACATGGTGCCTATTAAGTCATGGACTACCGTAATTTGCAAACGAGGTAGAGTATTCCCAAGACAGACTGAAACAAAAGCTTTGCAGCCTGTGTCACTGCAATGATTGAAGCAGAACCACCCCAACTACATGGTGTCTTTGTGTAAAACATAGAAAGGGACTGTTTCGGATGAAGGGATGGATGTATTAAAGGTGGATGCACACAGCTCCAGAGTGTGCTGGCTGACAGCCATGTGCCTCTGGTGAAGAAGAGGCAATGTACTGTGGATAGAACTCAGCTGGGTGTTTCCTCACGTCCTCTGCTGGGGTCAGTCTACAAGCTTCCTCTCTTTTCTGTGGCATCCCAGAGGACACTCATGACTGAAAGACTCAAGGACTCCTTTAGGGCCCTGGGCACTTGTCAAGCAGATGAGGTGGAGCACTAGGAAGTGGGAGCATAGCTGAGAAAGGACAAAGAAGAGGTATTAGCCATGCCACACTACCTCCTGCCTGCAGCTGTGGCTTGGACTGGCCCAAGCCCTCACCCTTCTCTACACAGAGCTACCTTACACTCAGAACATGAACAAACCCTGTGAGCTATCAAACCTACACTAGAAGCAAGAGAATCAGTCCTGGGTAGTTTCCTCTTTCCCATTCAAAACAAACTTGATCCAAATTCCTGAACCAAAGTCCATTATCTCAACATCATATACCTTATTTCTAATTAAGATTATCTATGCCTCTTTCAGAATTATGCATTCCAACTAGGATGGAATAAGGCTATTCTTATTGTGCACTGGCATGTGGAAGTTATCATGGAAAAAGTAAAAAATTACTTGAATTACTTCAGTTAGGCTCGTTCTGAAATGTGGGTTGCTCATGTTCCACTTAATTTATGTATCTTCATTATAATTGTTTGTAAAAAAAATGTTCTTCAATATTTTAACAAAATGCTCCTCAATATGATTAAATGGCAGAGTGTCTGTAGATCAACTATGAGTTCTGCAATTTCTCACATCCAATGTATGTGTTATTTGCACCTAAAAAATCTTGTGAGGGCTGGGGATTTAGCTCAGTGGTGCTCCCACGCCTGTTTCGCAAGTGCAAGGGGCTGAGTTTGATCCCCGATACTGAAAAAAAATTTTTTTAATTTAAAATTCTCTTGACCTTATTATGGAAGATAATTTTACCCAACGGAGTCACATGGGATCTGGCATCAGGTTTTCTTTGCTTTCCCCATCATGTAATTTCTCTGTTGTTTTTTTTATGCTATCGTTGTATAAAATATGATCCCATTACACAGTAATATTAGCTCTCTTGTAGACAAACCAAATAAAAACTTTGAAACACGGTGCCAAAACCAAAACTAACAAATTTAGTTAAGAGTCTTAATTGAACTTCTTTGCAATTCTAGAATCCAGGGACACTTCTCTCAAGTACAGGGCATGTGAAGGCCACGTAGAACTAGACTTGAATCTCAGCCGTGCCACTCCTTACCTATTGACTTACCTTTCCTGCGTTTACTTTTCATCCCTTCAAAACAGGCTAATGAGAAGACCAAGTAAATACTGGATGCCAAAGTATGTCACATGATAAGTGCTCAGGAAATGCCAACACCATCCTACTCAATATTCAGCCTTTAACAGTGGCTGTGTTAGTTACTTTTCTCTTGTTGCGGAGACAAAATACCAGACACCCAAAGTTTGAGGGGAAAGGGTTTATTTGGCTTAGAGTTTGCAGAAGTTTCAGGCCATAATCAGGCAACTCCAAGGCAGGGAGGACAGGCATGGCAGAGCAGAAACAACGTGGCACACACAAGGCAGCAAAGGTAACAAGTGAATTTAATAAGATCTTTCTGCCCCTTTTATCTTATTCAAACTACCGGGATTAGGTTGGTGCCAAACTAATCACTCACATGTAGTGGTTCAGTAATCGCGGCCCTTAGCCCAGCATCACACATTCCAGATTCAAGCACCTCTGCAAAAGAGTCCCACCTCATCAGCATGAGTTTTTGCCAGGGGGACATTTAAACACAACCCATAACAGTGGCTTACTGTTAATTTAGTTATTTGGAAATAGGGTTTAACAACGCTTTATTATCTCTGCGATTGAGGGGCATTTTTTCTAGAAGTCAAGTTGTCAGAAACTGTATAACCTCTGAACAAAATTTCCAAAGGCCAGCTTGGCCCTAGTGCTTCCATGCCGCTTGCACATTCCTTGGCACTTTCTCCCCTCCACAAAGGCTCAAGAAATGCTGTCCTTCATTGTCCTGCATCACAATCTCCAAGTAGCCTTACATTGTCCAGTAAGGGATCAGTTAAATCAGCTCTTACTTAGAGCTGGATGTGTGATAGTGCATTCCTGGAATCCCAGCGTTTAGGAGGCCAAGGCAGGAAGATTTTGAGTCTGAGCCCAGGCTACAAAACTCAGCAACTTAGAGAGACTCTGACTCAAACAATTATTTTAAAAGAGCTGAGGGTGTAACTCAATACAAAGGCCCTGGGTACAATCCCCAGTACCACCAAAAAAATAAATAAAAATAAAATTCTTACTTGGCAGTGACTAGCTAACCAGCTCACAGACGTTTCCATTTTAAGGAGTGTTAACATAAATGAAGAGCAAATTGGCAGAATTTCAAGCAGCACATCAATGCAAGATACTCTTGTATGGGAGAAGAATTTAGAGCAAGGACAGATTTAGGACCAAGATCTCCTAAACTATTGTAGTTAGGCTGACTGTGGAGCCCTTATTGGCCCAATGGACAAAATGTTCACATTTTGTCTTCCTCTGTAGGAGGGTTACTATCCAGCAGTCCTTTTAGCAGAGACCCCTTTAGCTATACAGTCATGTGCAATATAACATTTCATTTGATGATTGACCATGTATACAAGGGTTAGAGTTTAAAATTTCCTACTGCCTTGTGACTTTGTGCCTATTGTACCATCATAGTACAACACATTACATGTCCCTGTGATGCTGCTGACCTCAAACCTACTGTTCTACCAGTCATATAAAAATACAGCACATACAACTATGTTCAAGGCATTGCAAAGTAAATAGAAGCATTCATGAACCAAGGTGTTACTGTACTTGAAAATTTACAAGACCATACTTTCTATCATTATTTTAGAATGTACTTCCCTTAATAATAAAAAAAAGTTGCTATAAAACTATATGCTACATTATTCCAGCAAGAGTTTGCACATCACTTGTTTAACAAGTCTTGGTTGCACTGAGGCCATATGGAGCGACTGACCTGGGACATTTAGTTCTATGTGAGTGGGCTACGATGTTTGCCCAAGGACAAAACCACTTTGTGATGCATTAATGTGTGGCTGTACTTATCACTCTCCTACCATCACTGACACTGAGAAGCATCAGTCATAAGTAAAAATCAAAGTTTCATCTTACAGAAAAATATAAATAACTTCAATTTGTCTCTTCTGATGTACTCACATACACACACAATGGTACTCACGAACTTACTTCGTTCAGTGATTTTGGGAAAGATGGCGTATTAGTGTTCGCTCAGGGAAAGATGGTCATGGTTGTGTTTGTCACCTGATGCAGTTTGTGAACAGAAGCAAAATTTTGCCAAACATTTCTGTTTCCAAACTGAATTGCTTGAGAACAGAAGCATTCCTGAACCAAGATATTACTTTAATATATATATATATATTATACATATATAAATATATCTAGTTCAAGTACCCACCGCTGAACTAATTGCCATTCTCCTCTTTTTTCTCTCTCTCTCTCTCTCTCTCTCCTTAAAGTGGGAATCAGTGATAAAAGCATATTTTTTTTCAGGTAAGAAATTTTTTAATTACAGAAGTAACAACTTATAGGAACTGAGAATTATTTGCATTTGGTTATGGATGTTTATAGATGGAGAATAGGACAGATTTGGAATGATAAAATCCCAAATAACCCCTAGGCTTTACTTCTGGTTATTATGCTCCAATTATCTTACTTCGGGTATTTTATCAAAGAAGATACTCAGGAAGAAAGCCAATCAGCTTTACAGATGCATTATGCCATCTGCTAAGAGTGTGATTACAGTACCAACACTGGTGGAAAGATTAATGAGAGGAGGAAACGTGTAAATAGAAAAAGGAGACATCAAATGATGTAGATAATCTATGGGCTAAATAATTTCTGAAAAATTAATCGCATACATTTTGTCCCTAAAATAAAATACAGTGTAGGAGGTTGTATTTCCGTATCAATTCTATGAGTACCTGTTACCACTTATAAATACATGACTTCCATTTGTTATTCTTGTGTGAAAATTTTTTATTTCTTATAGCTCAGAGTAGGAAATAAAATGATAGAAAAGTTTACCTAAAAAGTACCCTTAAGGGCTGGGGGTTTAGCTCAGTGGTCCTGCCATCTGCTTTGCAAGCACAAGGACCAAAGTTTGATCCCGTGTACCAAAAAAAAAAAAAAAAAAAGTACCATTAAGACATTTATTCTGATTCATCTTGCCTTTCGATGAAGAAATAATATCAAGGAAATTAAAGCATGTTCTTATATTCTAGCATTTCTTCTTGGAATATTCACTCCCAGTAACTAAACATTAAATCATCTGGAGCTCTGGAGCACAGTGAAGTTTTTTTTTTTTTTCTTCAAAGCTTTTTCACACCCTACTTCAGCTATGGCCTTGCCGATGCCCTCTGGGAAAGTATGTTGACGCTGGTACCAGACTCCTCAGGGGTTTCGATAACAGAATGACCTCCCAGAGAGCCTGCTGTCCCAGAAATGTGATTTCACACAGCTAGTTCTCCTTCACACTTGCAATGCTCCCAATAGGCAGAGTGCAAACCCTCCCCTCTCTCAGGCTGGAGGCCTTCTCTGCTGGCCCGAATCTTCTCACAGCTAAGCAAACAGCCACTTCCCCAGGAACCACACCCTCTTGGCTGCTGCTGCCAGTGTTCCTGCCAGCTGCTTTTAGCACCCTAACAACTAGGTCAGACCCTACATCACTCTCACTTTCATCCAACTCATTTATTACTCAGATACTTCCACTCTTTAATTCATAAACCAACTAAAAAAACCTAGAAGGGTACAAAGAAGTGAATACGTTTCTTCTACAAAGATCCTTTCTGATTCTTCACAGTACTCAGGTCCCTCTTATCTCTTCTAACTACTGTGATGGGTTTCTACTCACAGAACCCTCCTGACACCAAACTGAGTGGGATTTTCCTCATGTCAGTTCTGCAATTCTTCAAGTACCCACTGGGGGTCCTGTGATTCAGTTCATTTCTGACACTCTCTATCTTGCCTTAGCATCAGGTCTCATAAATTAAGGAGCCAGTCCTACAAGGCTGTTCTCACACTGGATGCCAGTTGCAAGTCCAGGCCTCCTGTACTCCTGACCAACTGGCTATAAATCGGGTTGGCACTGCCCTCTCTATATTCCATCATTTTCTATAACAATTCACAGAATGTGAAAAAATTCTTCACTTACCTTAACAGTTTTATTGTACCTTTCGGGAAGAGTCACATGGAAGTTACCTTGGGAAGGACTGTGAAGCTTCCAATCTATCTCTAGGGTGTACCTCTGTGTGGTCACTAACTGATAAGTTTTTGGTGAGAAGAAATTTTTGAGCTGTCATAAATTTAATTACAAAGGCCAGAGGCTGGAGGGGAGGAGAGATGGGAGAAGGTAGTCAGTTCATAAGCCAGTGGAGCACAGAAGAAAAGATTTGCTCTTTGATGACTCCCTATTATAGGCTGATTTCCACCTTCCCAAAACTTTATGTTGAAGTTCTAATTCCCCATTCTTCATAATGTGAATTTAGTTGAAAATAAGGTCATTGGCTGGGCGTGGTGGCACACCCCTGTAATCCCAGCACTCGGGAGGCTGAGGCAGGAGGATCACTGCAAATCAGAGACCAGCCTGGGCTACACAGTGAGTTCCAGAGCAGTCTGAACTACATAGTGAGACCCTGTCTCAAAAAAAACAAAAAAGAAAGAAAAGAAAAAGAAAATAAGGTCATCAACATATAATTAGTTAAGATGAGGTCATGCTGGAGTAGGGTAGACTCCAGAGGCATTGGTGTTTTATTAAAAGGGGATATTTGGAGACAGACACACAGAGGGAGAATTTTATATGAAGAAGCAAGCAGAGACCCAGCTGATGCAGAACAAGCCAGAGAACACCAAAGGCTGCCTCGTATCTCAGAAGATAGGAAGGCAGCATGGAACAGATTCACCCTCACAGAGAACCAACCCTGCCCACACCTTGCTCTCAGACAGCCAAGCTCAGGATTATGAGAGGATACACTTCCATCCAGCTTTTGGTGCTTTATTTCGTAGTCCTAAAATATAAAATATATTCTCGTGATCAAAATTTGATTTCAAAATCTTTTTCTCATATTACTTCATAAGTAATATTTATTAATTTTGAAAATACTTTTTTTGGTGTGTTTGTTTGTGAAATGTCTGCATTTCTTTTTGTTGTTGTTTTTGCTGCTGCTGCTGCAAGTTTAACAGGACACCAGGGTCTGTTTTGGCCAACTCTGTATACCCAACATCTAGAAATGAAGGGTCACTCCCTAAGTATTTCTTATGAATACAAGAGTTGTCCTACCATTGGATCCAGAAATTCAACTGCTGTAGGGCCTCGAGCACCTTCCTTGGGAAAAGAATCAGCACCTCAAGGCCCACCAACATGTTGTCTCAGCTCCTTCCTTCCACAAGGTAGAAGTGGTGGTAACCTCTGGCCTCTTTGCTACAGGCCAATCTACAGAGCAGGCAGCCACTACTAGGCAGAGATCAGGGACCTGAGGTAAATTGTAGAAAAACAGCACTGTGTGCTTAGACAGACCAGGCCTAGAGAAAACATCACAGACAATGTACTGGCTTGCTTTCATGTGTGTGTGTGTGTGTGTGTGTGTGTGTGTGTGTGTGTGTGTTACTAGGATTCAATCCAGGGGGTGCTGCGTCATATCCCCAGCCCTTTCTCAATTTTATTTTGAGACAAGTTTTCACTAAAAGGCTCGGGCTGGCCTCAAATGTGTAAATCTCATGCTTCTGCCTCTGAAATAGCTGGGATTATAGGATATGTCTGCATTTTTAAGGCACGTTCTTCCACCATAAGTAAGCAAAAAATGCAAGGAAACCCTAACACTGGACACACACCTCCCAAAAAACACAAAGGGCTCTGGTTCTTGGCAGAGGAAGGAGACTAATTTAAAAGGACAAACAGAATGGATCATAGCAGCTGCCACTTACAGAATCAGGAGTAGGGCCATGCTGAATACTTTACTGCATTTTCATTAAATCTCTAAAACAAACTGACCTATTGGTAAGCAAGATTATTCCCATTTATCATCAGAAAACCATTTTGTTTTGTTTTCTTTTCTTTTCCTTTCTTTGTTTTTTTTTTTAGAAAACCAAAGTTTAGAGAGCTTAAATAAGTTATTGAAAGTCACACAATTAGTGACCAATAAATCAGAATTTAAAGCCAGGGATTTGTTAGTATGATACTTTGCCACTTTGTGGCTTTACATGCAGCTGGACTTGATAACTTTTGTTCATGCTGTGATTACTGAAAGCTGAGAAATGCATGAGACTTAGAACACATCACTCAGCGATGATAGCTTACCTCTCTGTCCCCTCCTGCTAGATAGCAAGCATCTATGTAAGCTTGCCCCTGAAATATTTGCATGCTCAAATATATTAGGTTTATATCCCTATTAACACAGGACCTGGAAAGTAGTAGAAATTCAATAATTTTTAAATTGCGAATGAACTAAATAAGTACTTGTTAGCTACCTATATGTACTTTAAGAGAAATTAATGTTGAAGGTTTCATTTGGGAAAAAGAATACCTACAAAAGTACTGACCTAGAATTGAGTGATTTCAAGTGCAGAATGTTACAATATACTTACATTTTTGTGAATAAAAAAGCATTTAATACCACACTATGGAAAACTTCATCCTTATAAGCAGTTGGACAGGAAGGATAACTTCATATGTTCTACAGTTCAGTAAGGTAACAATGGTTGACCACAATTAATTGAATATTTCAAAATAACTAGTAAAAAGGATTTTGAATGTTCCCAAATCACAAATAAATAGTCAATACAGTAAAGCATATGCCAATTATCCTAATCTGATCATTACATACTGTATACATGCATCGAAATATTATACTGCACCCCATAAACATACATAATTACTTTGTGTCAATTAGGAACAAATATAGTAAAAAATAAATATCAGTCTGTAATATCTATCTCTTGAAATCCAGGTAGCTGCAATAGTGGTTCATAGCAAAAGCAACTCAAAAGCTTTATCTACAGAAGAGCTAGTAAATCCCAGCTGGAGACCAGCCTAGAAGATATTTCCACTCAGTAGCACAAATGCAGAAAATAAGCTAACTGGAGGAAGAAGTGAACTGGACTGTTTTTCTGTTTTATCTTCATCCACAACATGGAAGTCAAATATTGCAATGAGAGAACTTTCCCATGGTTCACATGCTGAAAGTAACCCACCCTGGCCTTGAATTCTACAGTGAGAGATCATTAGGGCCAAAATGCTTGCATTTTGTACTTTGTTATATATGATGTTCTATCGCCACCTCCTGGTAGAAAAGACCAAGAATGCAAAAGGATATTAGGATTTCAGGCTTCAAGATAATTTTTCTCAATTCTCAAGTAAGCTAAAGACATTGACATTCAGAAGTCACTAAAAATACATGCTTTTATCACATTTTAGGTAAATTATCACAATGTTGGGCAAACAGGAAAGCTAAAAGGCAAACGTGCAGGACTTCAGTGTTGGTTATTTGAGAATAAATAACGTCAAACGTGAGTAATGAGACTTTAGAGTCCCCATTCCCAGAGAAGGTCTGAATTCTCATTAGTTAAGGGATGTGAAATCTCATCTTATGAATCAATAGTGCTACAGGAACTCAGACATACCTAGAGAATAATTTCCACACTGGCTCAGAAAATAATCATCCTTATCTTTGCATTCTAAGTCAGAATTTGGCAAAAGAGCTGCAAGGATTTTAAAACATTGGTGACAAGACTAAGAGTTTCCCCAGAAAACTTGTTTCCAGGACTAGCTTGTTGGAGTTATTTACATATATGGCACAAACAACACCAAATAAATTGGAATGTTTGGCTTTATATACACAAGATTTGGTACAGCTTTTGTTTCAAGGTTTGGTTTGCATAGCAACTAAGAACAGTGCAACACATACTTTTGCAAACATACTTTTATTTTTATCATTATTTCTTTTCCACCAGTGTCCTCATGAAATGAGTGAAAAACATAATAAAATTTCAGAGCAGGGCACATTTCTATCCTACCACTTCACATTCCCCAATCACAAGTTAGTCACACACACACACACACACACACACACACACACACACACACAAGGAAACCCCTAAGCTCAATTCCCACTAATCATCGCAGGGACAGTGTGACCCATCTACTGTTCTCTCTAAACACTTTGTTCCCCTCCTTTTCCACCATCCTGACTTTTGGGGAATTTTACACCTTAAGAAACTCACCAACATCCTGAAGGAAACTGGGATTGCAGATTTTCTTTCCTTTTTTCCTCCTTCTTCTTCTTCTCCTCCTCCTCCTCCTCCTCCTTTCTTCTTCTTCCTTTTTTTTTGACAGGATCTCCCTGTGTAGCTAGGGCTGGTGTTGAACTCACTATGTATCCCAGACTGGCCTCAAACTCATAGTGATCCTCCTGCCTCAGCCTCTCCAGTTCTAGGATTACAGATGTGTGCCACCACATCCAGCAGGATCTTTCCTTTATAACTGATAAAAGGTGGCTAATACTATCTGATATCCCTTGAAGATATCCCTTGTAAAAAGCATTCCAAGAAGCATTAAAAGACATAATTACTATCCTCTAGTCAAAGAATGACAAAGCATGTATATCTTGTTTGCCTCAACACTTAACAGTTCTGGACACTAGTCTGTTGCTCTTTCTGCTTTTTGCCAGTTGAGGATTTGTACTGCTTTTATTAAATGATGAAACCATGTTGCTAAACCTTTAACCAAGATGCACAAAGCTTTGATACCACCAAGGGAGCAATTCCCTTGAAACTCCAAATCCCTCATTAGAGTGAGATAGACATGTTCTAATGTGCCAGCAAGACTATCCAAAAGTAAATGAAGGGCTGCAGATGTAGCTCAGTGAAACCACGCCTGCCTGACAAGCACAATGTCCAGAGTTTGATTCCCAGTATCACACACACACACAAGTAAATGGAGTCATTTGGTACCAAGAAGGTTTTCACTGAGGAGCTTTTAGGAAATTCATTTTAAAAGTTTCAAAACTGTTAACAGGGTTCTGGATTGCTGTGGACTTCTTTTAGAGATTCCTTCCAGTGTCTTGTTATCCTGAAAAATGGATTGGATTGGAAGGGCCAGGGATTTAGCTCAATGGCACTGAGCCTGCCTCCCAAGTACAAGGTCCTGAGTTCTATCCCTGGTACCAAAACAAACAAAAAAGTAGAATTGGACAAGAAGAGTGCAAAAGTTAGTGAGGTTTCACATTTATTAAAGGTAGGAAAAGAAGTATGCTCTGCAGAATGAGAGCAGGCAGCTGGGAAATAGAGAGCACAGTGGTAATGAGGTTAATGGCCACAGTCTTTTGTAGCCCCCATTCTGACATCAGATCTAACCCATCCTATCAAGAACCCGCTCGATTTTGTGCCGGGAGAATAGAAGAGAGGACTTTATGATTGGTAGCAGGTGCAGGGCTTGGAAACTGTTCTGTGCATGTGTTCTGAAGGTCTGAGGCTGGCAAGTCATGCCCACTGTCTAGCAGGTTGTCCACCCCCTAATCTCCTGTCTGAACTCCAATACTGAGGGATGTGTCTAACACATGGCAAGCACTTTGAATGTTTTCCAGATTCCATTCCTTATGTTAAGACCATCAAAAAAGGGCTATTTTCCATAGCACGTACACAACTAAGATAATGGTTTCCTGGCCCCTTCAGAAGAAGAGAAAGATATGCCCACTTACCTTCTTTGCTTCCCAGCTGAGCATCTGTTTGGTGTTCTAGGCAGACTCACTTACCTATTGACCCACTGGACTCATTAAAATATAAAGCTTTAGTGAATAAAGTAGGGTATAACACCGCAACTATTCCAGGGCTCCATGGAGCATAGCTGGCTTCCAGACATTCATCAATGACTAGGCCACTGATACCTGTGAGACCAGTGTCTGTCTATAGCATCTAGTTACGCCACCTTATTCCAGGCCTACATTGGACTCATGCACTTCAGGAACCTACTGTTTGAGGCATGGACTCAGCACAGGCATCATAATTCAACTGCTTCTCCCAACACAACTCACTGAAAAACTAGCCCTCATTGTCTTTTCTCCTACAATACATTTTGTGATAGAGAGGTCTGTTTCCATGCAGAAATTAATCATTTCATGCTTTAAATTTATCTCTAATATGTAAGGCATCATTACTATGTCCAAAGAAAAAAGAAGATTCAGACAGATCTTTGACTTCTAAAGACTGGGTACAGAGCAAAACTACAGCTATCAAGGAGATATTTTTGGTATTCATGTCTGAAAGAACACTAGGCTGCTTAGAGTAAGGATTTGATATAGAATTCTCAATATTACAATGATAATATTCTAAATTATAATATTCTACTATAATATACTATGATAATATTAGAAACTTGAGATATACTGAGGTCAGAATATTGATATTTATCCCCTTTAAAAAGCCAATTACTTTCTACCCATTCAGTACCAATACTTTACTCAAATCTCCCCTTTCAGGAAATTTTTTTGTTTCTAAGTAATAGAACTTCACTCTTTATGCCCTCTATATGTTTTCCACATATTGTAGTGTAAAACAATACCTAATATTAAGCTGCACATTTTTCCGTTTTCTTTTACCCACCCTTCCCTGACCCCCTACCTCTCCTAGTCCCACATGCTATCATTGCAGTAGTAATGGGAGAGTTTTTTTGTTTTGTTTTTTTGACCTGGTGCACTAAGGCACCAGGGTCATTGCTTTCAATTCTAAGAATCAGGAAACTGAGAAAGAATAGCTTTTTGTTTCATTTTTTGGAAGGAAGAAGGGGAGTTGGATTGGGGGTGTTGTTTTGTTTTGTTCCTACACTTACACCCCTTAGTTGTAAAAGTTGTGAATTGAATTTCATGAGCCAAATACTAACAGACATGGAGCACAGACTTTAGATAATAAGCCCTGCAATGAGATGGTGTGAGTTTAATAAAGTGAGAGTTTATCAAAGAGCAGAAAAGGGAGGATCAGAGGGCGAAACTCTAGCATAAACAAATGGGAAGCTTCCTGAAAAAGAGCCCAAGACTCCGGCCTTTGCTGCCCCGATTTCTGAGAGCATCAAGAAGTAGCAGCACTGTGAAAATTGCAATCAAACCCAGGAAAAGTTTGAGGGCATCCCAAGTTGCAGGAACAGTGTCCTCTTCTCAGCATGTGCCCAAGGGCACAGGTCTTGTGGCAAAGCCCCACGTGCAGCCTGCCGGTGACAGCAGGAAGATGTGTGCAGACTGTAGTTTCCCGGGGGTGGGGGACTCTTCCAGCTCTCCACAGTCCCACACTTCCTCCAAAGACTGCAGTTCGACCACAGGTTAGCAGCCCTTGAGATGCGGAGCAAACTGAGCGGACGTGATGACCAAATGATGCAGCGCTGTGGAAGTCACTGAGCGGGAAATAATGGCTGGAAGAAAAATGGCCAAAAGGTGAAAAGTTCTCAGAACTTCAGCTACGTGAGTGCAGAGAAGGGGGAAAAACATTCTAAAGAAAACAGATTTAAACCAGAAGAGTCTAAGTTACTTTGAATTGGAAACCTTGAGTTCTTTATGGCCAAGTGAAAATGGAAGCTTGGCAGCAAACTGATTTCAATTTTTGATGACAAAATAAAACAAAACAAAATTTGATAACAGAATAATAACAGAACAATAGGTAATGTACTGTGTTTCACTATCCTCAATGGAGTTACTCAGAGTACAAGACAGAGACTGTCTTAACTTCAAATTTTTTACTAATTAACTTTATTTATTTTGCAGTGACAGGGATTGAACCTAGGCAAGCACACTATTACTAAGCTCTTTTAGCTGATTTTAACTTTTAAAAAATTTATCCTTTTTAAGTATACTCTATTTTCCAGGTCCTTATTTGATAAAAATTAAACCTAATGCATTTGCAGTCTTTATTCATTCTATCAAATATTAAATGTCTACTTCAAGCACTATGCTAAAAGCTAGAGATAAAAAAATAAGATGTTTTAAAGAAAGGAGACTATGCAGGTGATAAGAACTATAATAAAGGTATGTGCATTTGTTTCCTGAGCCTTCTGTAACAAATTACCACAGAGTCAGTGATTTATAACAACAGACACTTGTTCTCCCACAATACTGGAGGCCAGAAGTCAGAAATCAAGGTGTCAGCATGGCTGTGGACCCTGAGAAGAGCTGGTGACCTGTAAAGATTCAGCTCCTTGCTCCTTTTGACTTCTGGTGGATTAGACATTCCCTGACTTGTGGTGGCGTCCCTCCAATCTGTCTCCAGTATAGGCCACGACTTCCTCTTACATCTGTCTCAAATCTATCTTTCTGTTTTAAACTCCCTTGTCACTGGAGTTACCACCAAGATATCTCATCTCAAGATCTTTAATTTAATGTCATCTTCAAAAATCCTTTTTCCAAATAAGATCACATTCTCAGGTTCCAGGGATTATAATGTGGGCCTATCTTTGGTTATTTGGGGGAGGAGCACCATTCAACCCACTGAAGTTTAACACAGCACTGTGTATAACATGTAACAGCCTAAGAGACAAAGGGAATTTGTACAAAACTGAGTCTGGAGGAATAGGAAGGACACCTTCATCAGAGGAAATGCATTTGCAACACAAAGGAGGGATTAACTAGAAGTATGAACATCCTGGGATTATTGGGAGGTAGCTAAATTGAGTTTATGTTTCTAGGGTCATTTCCAATTTACCCTTCTTGTCTTTGTCCAGTCTGGTTTAACATTTTGTTGTAAGTCCCTCCAAACTAAGATAGGTTTAACAGATCTCTCCTTATACTTCCAGCCTCTGCTGTTGTCCTAGATCTGTGAGAAGCACATGCAGTAAACAGGGTTCTCACTTTAACATGTGTTTAAATTTAACTCATCTCTCATTTTCTAACACTTTCCGACATCACGTAAGCATCAGCTTCCTTTCAAAGATATCGTGCAGGTCACTATTAAACAAAAAACTAGGAAAAGCTTCCCAGTGGGAAGTGATGGTGGAGAGAAGAGTATCCTATATATGGGTGTCTCTACCAACCATGGCACGTCAGGCAGCTTCTCTTTAGCTCATGAAACATTCTGTAAGCTACAAGCAGCAACAGGATAAAACTGATAAATAATATTGCGCTAAATTTTGGGTTAAGGGAGACAAAAAATATTAGAATTAGAGTCTGAGCAGTCCTTCCAAAGAATCTTTGCCACAATGGTGTCGTCATTCATCATGCGTTATAAATTGACAGCTCTTTTATTTGCTCGTTTGATAAGTTTCTTTATTTTGCAATGAATCTTTTCAGCAATAATGGATTCAAAAAGTAGGATGTGGGGGAGGACCATATGTAATGTGAAATCAAGTACTGAATTTTCATTTATGAAAAAAGCTAAGAATGAGACTGTAACCTGACATGTACTATCCACCACAGGGACCACCAGGAGCCAGGAGCCATATTTCTATTGAGGAAACATCAGCTTATCCGTGAGGACTACGGCAGTAGGACTGTGCCTGAGAGAGACAATTTAACACATGCTGGTACAGAAGAATCCTTGGCACAGCACTCTGTGATGCTTTACCTTGTGAGCTGGATAAAAATGATTGTCATTCTAACAGAAATTCTGCTCATTTTCAATTGCAAGTCTTCTTGTGCACATAGACAAGTTAAGCAATAGCTGCACATTTGTTCCATACGTCAGCAAAGAAATTCACAGTTATGTATCAGTCTTAGATCACGTTATCAGAGGCTTTCAATAGAAAATTCATTAATTCCAATATGGCTTTTTTTTTTCATTTAATTCAGGGACTAAAAATAAATCATTTGGGAGTTTGGAATAGAGTTTAGCAGCAGAGCACTTGTGGCATATATTCTGGGCCTGGGTTCATCCCCAGAACCTCAAGAAAGTTGAAATTTGAAATACTTGTCTACTTGCTTGGTTATGGAAGCTGCCTAGAGGACAGTGGAGCACACATCTGGCTATGTGTGTGTGGGTCCTAAAGAAACGGCCTGGGCTGTGAATTTGAAAAGCTCTTTGAAAATCTGAATTTGAAAATTCCTTCAGTCAAATATAAATATTATTTGAACTTTATTATTAGTTTAGTTTAAGACATAAACAGGAATCTTGTACTTTTTACAGTAATCACACAACTATAATCATATCCAAATACAAAATTTTGGTGAAGCATATCACACCAAAACAATATTTACTAAATTAAGAAATTCATGGAGCACTGATATGTAATTTACATATAATATATAGATCTTTCCAAAATCTGTCAATTAAAAAAATATATCTATATATATTACACCATATATACACAGAATCTGCAAAAAAAGATGTATACACATTTTGGGAAAAGAAAAACTTGTATAAACATTTTAATGCTAAATGTATTGAGACATTCTGAGATTAATACAAGTTACCTTTGGCCTGTGCAATTACAAGAAGTGCTCAAAGTGTTGTAATTAGCTTCCAGATGTTTATTAATACAGCAAACTGCTGCTTGGGTGACCTTGCTCACTGAGATTACCACACGTGCATTTTCAATTTCTTCTCTAAGGACTAGCAGTGCAGTGGGTTTTTTGTGCTATGTGACATCCTCTAGAGTTCCCTATATGAGAGTAACACCATCTATTGAAAAAATATTTTTCTTTTCCTGAAGTGTGTATATTTGTTTTTGGCAGACTACATATTTATATGGGTAGATATAGATATAGATAATATAAAATGACATCTACAAATGTTTTGATGAAGTTGATATTGATTTAAAATAAATTTTCAGCTTGGCACTGTTTTCTATGTTTGCTACCTATTATCAACTGGGCTTTTGAAATGTTTGACTCTTCAAATGAATCACTTTTCAAGCCTACCTGAATGAGCTACAATAGTATTAGCCTCTTTTGAAAAAAATTTTCTCTAAATTTTGGTTGCACTTTACTAATAACTTTTGGAATCTTTAATTGAGGCATTTGACAAAGGAATGACCAAAAAAATTAACTTATAGATATTTTTAGGAATTAAAGTTATTGAAAAAATACTGCAAACTAAGAAGCAATCTAATTTGTATCTAGGAAAGCAAGGAAGTAAACATATGAAACAATAAAATGTATACACTGTTTAATTTTGGAATTCTATATTGCTGCTGGACACAATACTCAACACCCACAATTTAGAGGAAAGGCTTAATTTGGCTCATATTTTAAGGGGATTCAGTTCATAGTCAGCTGACTTGAAGGCAGAGACATCACGGAGGAAAGTGGTAGTGGAATAAAGCTGCTAGGTTCATGGTGGCTGGGAACAAGAGCTGGGGAACAGTCCACAATGCCAAGTACCATGCATAGAGCCCAGGCTGTGTTTTTATGACCCACCCATACATATCTAGATGTGTGTTCCACCAGTCCTCTAGGCAGATCCCATAGCCAATCAAGTTGACAAGTATCTTGACTTCAGAAAAGACTTTTGATAAAGCCCTGTTTTTAACTGGATAGACTGCCACTTGGTTCCATAATAGAATATAGAAGTCTACACTTGTAAAATCTAAATTTGGTGAAGCATTTCAAACAATTATCAAACAACATTTTTATGATTTTTGTCTTATTCATGTCAAAGAAAGATATTCTGGATCAAGACAAAAATATCTAGACTAAAATTTTTACTTCTTTAAAATTTTTTTAAAATAGTATTGAAAATATCTTCCATTTAGCATAATTTGCTCTGAGCTTACTAATTGCTTTAGCACTCATAGACAGAATATAGTCTCATTTAAAAGAAGTTATTAAAAAAGTTATTCAAGAGAAAAGTTAGTTATCAAAAATCTCTAATTTATATATTTTAAAATGAAATTTTGATTATAGATATTTTAAGAATACTATATAGATGAAAATATATTATTTACCCATAGAAAAAGAAAGTGTTTGAAAGAGAAAGAGGAGGACAGAAAGGAAGAAGGAATACACAATCACAGTCTTAGAAACTGACCCAATTAAGAAACTAATCAATAATTTTTTTTAAAAGAAACTAAAATAGAGTACTATGTTTCAGAAATAATTATTGTACTTGTGTTTTTTTAATTCAGATAATTAGTGTATCTGCTTCAATATCTTTAGAGAGATTTTTAAAAATAGCTTTGAGTGAAAATGTCCAACTATAATATCAAACCAATTTGTTGATCAATAAGTAAATCTTTCAAAAATCATATAATGTTTATTATTCTTAATAATTCATCTTATTATCAAAAACATCCTGGTTTGGGTATATTAGATTTCATCTATTTTCACTCTCAGTCCAGACTGTGGCAACATACTGTTAGAAAGGAGGTTTTTTTAGGCCTTGCTGAGGGTTCCAGTGATATCTAGATGGTTTAGCAGATAAGGCAGGACATAAGAAGAGAAGGGAGCTTGGGAGCTGGACAGGAGGTACCAAGACCCACCAGCACTGCATCAGAATAGCTCTTCTTATATCTGTCTTGCATACTGGATTTCCAGGTAAGCTCCAACTTGAAGAAATGGTTCTATGGCTAAAAAATAAACTTGAAAACTAAATTTAAGCAGGAGAGTAATGTGATCCAGCTTGCATTTTTAAAACTCATTCTGATAAGAGAAAATATAGACATTTGCAAAAAATAAACACCTGGAGTATGTGACTTTGGCATTGTGCTAAGGTTCAGTGTTACACCCTTAGCTTTTAAGAAAGCCTCCCAAAACAAGTTTCTTGGTGTCTTGTACAAGGACTTGCACACAGAATTATGATTAGAATTCCATAAAAGTGCTGTTTCTTTAGACAATCTAATTTTATTTCAATTACAAATCCATAAGAACTATACTACATAATGGTGTTTCCTTCTTAAACAGTGCTTAGATCAGAACTTATGTAAATGTGTTTCCTTTAATTTTGTTTTGTTTTATTTTGTTTTGTCAAGTGTGAATATTGGACATCTTTTGGAACTACTGACTCTAACTCACAAATAATAACTGCCATGATTTCTAACACTGTATAGGACTTACATGTGCCATACAATGTTCTCATCTCATATACAGTAATTCATCTAGTCTTCCCCAAACTAAATAAGGAAACTTCTCTGACTTTGGCATTAGTGAACTTATTTATAAAACATAAGTGATATTCCATGATGATTGTTTCCTTTTATCACTAGTATAAGGTTAACTAATATTTCTGTGCTTAAAAGTCATCAAGCATTTAAGTAGACAATAAAAATATTTTAGCTCCAACAAACTAAAGCTCAAATCACTAACACTCATCTTTCTGATCCACCATTCTCTATGTAAAATGTATATAAAAATAATAATACATAACATGGTTGTAAGAGTTACAGTGAAAAAATTAAGGTATAATCATGTTGAAATTTTTAAGGTGGTAAATAAATGTAAGTTATTGTTACTCTGAAAAAGAGACCATAAAGAGTTCTTAGTTATTGTCACCCTTCTCACACAATCAATAGGCAAGCCAATCTTCACAATTCTTCTAGAACTCAACCATTTCTCAGCCCCTCCTCCACAACTAGTCAGGTCCAGGGCACCATGGTCTCTCAATGGATTTCCTGCTTCAAACTCTTCCCTTCCTCCACATAGCAAGCAGGTGTAGTGATTCTTTTAAAATGCAATGCCAATCACATTACTCCTTTTCTCAAACCCTTTCAAGGAAGCAGCATTATGGCCCCTAAGAAAGTCCTAATACCTCATTCTTAATCCCCAGAACCTATGAATGTTACATTACATGGTAAAAGAGATTTTGCCAATAAAATTACATGAAGGGTCTTGAGGTAAGGGAAATTATCTTTGATTTTCCAAATGTAAAACAAAAGTTTTTACAAAAAGGAGGAAGGAGAGGCCCACCTAATGCATTGATGAGGCACACAGATCCTGGGAGCACCAGTGTGGTCAAGAGTGGCACAGCTGCAGGTAGATCCCAGCCAGGGCTCTGCTCTGACCCCAAAGGCTCTGGCACACCTGCCAAAGGCTTGCCCACAAAAGAGCAGCACAGGTGAACAAACTTCAGCCAGAGGCCAACCCCATAGCATCCACCACAACCAAGGGCCTGCCTGATAAAGAGCTACACAGGCACAAAGCAATAGCCAGAGGCTTGCCTGATACCATTAATAAGTGTGTGGAAACCCTAGACCGAAGCCTGCTCAGACCACTGAAGTTGGGGAGCATGGCTCCAGCCAAAGTGTCACCCAGATAACAGCTACATAGAAGCCCCAGAAAGAGGCAAACCTAGATACCATGCCAAGTGTGCACACACCAAGCCAGAAACCTGCCTAGATAACAGATGAGCTCAGGGATCCAGAAGGCAACCATTCTAAACCCAGGAATCATTCTGGTACTGGTGAGCAGCAGAGAAAAGGCCACTTGGTGGCTTGCTGAGAATTGAAGGTCACTGGGTGAGCGAAAAATTGCCTCAACAAAGGCACAGCAGGCGGCATCTGTTGAAATGAGAAAACACGTAAACAAGTCCCAAAACCAGACTTCCAGATCACCTAAGGCAACCCAAAAGGGTAACAAGATAGAACATCTGATACTCAACCACCTGGACTTCCTGAACTGGAAAGGAAAGAGGATCTGGAAATAATGAAATCAGAAATAATTTCTCAGATAACAACAGAGATTGTGCCCATAGTGCAAGACATAATTAATAAATACACAGATTTTTAAAAAACAAAAACAGAGAAGCTGAGGAACATGATGGAATCCCAATATAGGAAGCAAATAGAATCCATAAAACAGATGCAAACAGATTTCCAGGAGATTTAAAACTCCATTGAAAGTTTATGCAGCAGAATAAGCCAATGTGAGCATAGAATTTCAGATATAGAAGATAGGATTGCAATTAGTGACCAAGAAAAGAAAAATTTCTTAAAAATAGTAAGGAACCATGAGAAATCATTCCAGCAGCTGCTAGACAATGCAAAGAAGAATAACAAAAGACTGATCAGAGTCAATTAAGAAACAGAGAGTGTAGACAACATTAAAAAAAAAAACTTCACAGAAGTAATGGCAGAAAACTTCTCAAGTAGGGGAAAAGAACTTGACATACAGATAAGTCAGTCATAAAGGACTACAAATAGCCATGATAAAAAAAATCTACACATGGGCATATAATAGTTAAGATTCCAGAGACCCAACAGAAGAAAAAAGTTCTACAAGCCGTTATAGAAAAGAAACAAATTACATACAAAGGAAAGCCCATCAGAATCACAGCAGGCTCCTTAACACAAACCTTCAAGGCAAGAAGAGCTTCCAGTGACCTATTTCAAGTCCTAAAGAAAAACAGCCTCCAATCCACATTGATGTACCCTGCAAAGCTATCTTTCAAAATTGATGGAGAACTAAGATACTTTCATGACAAAGAGCACCTTAGCAACTTCATGAATACAAAACCAGTACTCCAAAAAATTTTAAACCATATCCAGAAGCCCACCAGAATGAATCCATCAGCCACGACAAGAAATTAAACACAAAGGGGTAGAATACAATGAAAAGAAAGAGTCATAACAAGGATAAGTCAATACATATCAGTTATAACCATTAATGTTAATGGTCTCAATTCACCAATCAAAAGAAAGAGACCGGCAGAATGGATCAAGAAGCAGTATCCAACAATATGCTGCATATAAGAAACACACTTAATTCAAAAAGAAATTCATAGACTTAAAGTTAAAGGGTGGAAAACAATATTCCATGTGATAAGAACCAAAAAATATAAAGGAGTAGCTATCCTCGTTGCACAATGAGTGAATTTCAAAGCAATACTGATTAAGAGAGAAAAAGAAGGACACACCATCCTTGTAAAGGGAACAGTCTAAGAGGAAGAGATGACAATCATAAATACATATACCACAAACACTAGTATGAAGAACTATATAAAAAATACTAACAGATATGAAAAATAAAGAAGCACTAACACAATAGTAGTGGGGACCTCGATATTCACTGCCACAAACAGATCAATTAGACAGAAAATAAACCATGATGTATTACAACTCAATCAAACTATTGAACAAATGGGCTTAACAGGTGTTTACAGAGTGTTCTACCCCACAAAATCAAAATACACATTCTTTTCAGTTGCATATGGGTCGTTCTCCAAAATGGACCACATACTTGTTCATAGAACATGTTTAAGTAAGTGCAAAGGAATTGAAGTTATCCCCTGTATATTACCAGACCATAGTGCAATGAAATTGGAGATCACTAGCAAAAGAAACTGCAAGAATTTGATAAACACATGTAATTGAACAACACACTTCTGAATGACCAATGAGTCACAGAGGAAATTAAAGAAGAAATAAGACAGTTCCTACAATTAAATGACAATGACGATGCAACATATCAGAACCTATGGGACTTAAAGCAAGCAGTCTTCCTAGGGAAATTCATATCAGTGAATATTCATATTAAGAAAACACAGCGGTATTACATAGTTTTAATTTGCATTTTCCTAATGACCAAGGAGCTGGAGCAGTTTAGGGATGGCCATTTGGGTATTGTGTTTCACAGAGTACTTATTCAAGCCTTTTGCCTGTTTGCATGTTGAGCTGATTCTCTCGTACTTCCTGATTGAGGTGCATTATATATTCTGGATATGGCTTCTGTTGGATATAGGTCTTCTCCCGTGCATGGCTTCCTCTTTTATTCTTTTACTATTGTCTTTTGAAGAACAAAACTATTTTATTTTAATGAAAATGAAAACCTTTCAATTTTTTCCTTTATGGTGAATACTTTTTTATATTTTGTTAAAGAAAACATTCCCTTAAGGCCATGAAATTATCCTCCTCAATTCATTTCTAAGAGTTTGATTGCTTTACTGGTTCTGGCTTGGTCATCTGCTCCCACATATGAATTCTGTGTGTTATCTTGTGTGCCCCATGTCTACACTCTTTAATGTCACTCTAGCTAGGGTAGTGTGCCCTAACAAGAATTTAAGGGTGCTAGGCAAAGCCCAGTTACAAAGTATGGGACAATAAAGCATACTTCACTCTGATAGAGTCTGGGGAGGAACAGCATGCCCAATGTGTGGGATATGTTCCCTGAAGATAATCAACTTGAGGAATCCCAAACACAAAATGTGTGTGTCACCTAAGACAAAATACAGAGGTGAAAATGTATGCCCAAAGTACAAAATACAATTTGGAATATGCAGTATGATTGGAAAATACAGTGAATGTTTTTTAAAAATTAACTTATTACAGAAAAAAACTTATTTCCAATTAATCCCCCTAGGACTATTCTCACTCTCTTCAAACACATTAATCTCATCTTTCCTGCCAATTTCTGAAGCAGTTTGAAAGTCCTCTTTCATGACAGTCTTTAGTTGTGCTGTCATGGTTACTGTAATGTCCTGGATCAGTTCAAAGCATCCACCTTTTATGGTTATTTTACTTTGGAGAAGAGCTAGAAGTTGCACAGTACCAGATCTGATGAATAAGGTGGATGAGGACACAATATTATATTTTTATGTGCCTGTCTTTACATTGCATGGAGCTCAGCAGCAGCATTCACCATACTTTTGATCACAGCTTGTAAAGACATGAAACAGGACTTCCAGAACTGCTTCAGAAAGAAACTGCTTTAGAAACAGAACTTCCAAAACTGACAAGAACAATGGGATAAATTGGGATAGGTGTGTTCAAGGCAAAGGGGTGTATTTTGATGGGGTTTAATAGCCACGTCTTTTTTTACTGTAATAAATTTTAAAAATTAAAAAAAAAAAAGAAAACACAGCAAGTTCAATTAAACAAACTGATGCTGAACATCAAGCTTCTAGAAAAGGAAGAGCAGGACAAACCCAAAGCTCGTACAAGAGGGGAAATTATAAATATCAGAGCAGAAATCAATGCAATGGAGACTAAGAGAATGATATAAAAAAAATCAATGAAGCCAAGAGTTGGTTCTTCAAAAGAATAAATAAAATTGACAAACCCTTAGCCAAAAATATCAAAAAAGAAAAGAGAAGGCACAAATCCATGCAATTAGGTGAAATTACAAAGGACCCAGCAGAAAGCCAGAGAATTATCAATACCTACTTTGAGAACCTGTATGCTGATAAGATGGAAAACACTGAAGAAATGCACAGATTCCTAGATACATATGAATTACCAAAGTTGAACAGAGATGACCTAAAAATTCTAAACAACCCAATATCAATAAACAAAATTGAACATGTAATTAAAAAATTACCAAGAAAATCCCACAGGCTGTGGCCATCTCTCCAGGGTCAGGAGGACCTGCTTGGGCCCAGTCCATGGGACAGGTAGCCACACCCTCCACTGCCAGGCCGCCACCATCGCTCCAGCACCAGGAAGGTAGCCGCACAGGGACTGCTGAACCCCGACAAACCCAAATCCTCCCCACCACTCTCAGACCTCCTGAATGTGCCAATGTTTAGACTCACTCTACAGAAGCAGAGGTGGTCATAAAGGGTATTCTTCTGTGCTCCCAACTTTGATCGTCTTTAAAGAAACAGCGGGGGAAACCTGTAGTCGAACTGTGTGGAGTTCAACCATTCAGCAGGTTGGGGAACTCAATCTGGGCTTTGCAGCCTGAGGTCAGTCTGCATTGTGGGGTTCTGCCATCGGCTAGCTGAGATCAGGGGTCTTGGTTCTGCACATGGGTTCACATGTTGTATATTATGACAGCAGAGATATAGTCTGAAAGAAGCCCTTCAAATCCATTTTTTCTTTCTTTTCCTCATTCCACTCTGCAAATTCTTTTTTCTGTCCTCTTTCTCCAACTCAGTCTCTTGCTCCACCATATTATCCCTCATCTCCCTTTCTGTTTCTGCTCCTGCCCTAACTCAGATTTCTTCTTTTATCATTTTTTTCTCTTTTCTTTATATTCTTTTCTTCTGTCATTCTACCTCACACAGGGGTCAGTGGTTTCAAGGGAAAGTGAGCCCCTATTACTGTTAAGGGGATATATTCTTTTCCTTGTATTTCTACTCTGTCTATCCCTTTTGAATTTAACAGTTTCCTGAAGATTGTGTGGCCATTCTATGTCCTCTGGCTTCATTTGAAACCTTCTTCAATCCTTTTACTTATCTACTCCTCTCATCCTAGCTCTGTCTGAGCCCCCATCCTAAATGGTAAATATACTATGTTGAAAAGTTTATTCACTGCAGACATGTTTTGGACTGCTTCTTGATTGGAATTTAATACACATGGTTAAAGAGTGATAGACTAGTGACTACCTCAGGTGGTCAGTTTGCAAGTTGTGCTTGATCATATTGTGTTGCTCATTGTATCAGTTGGGACAAAGGATTGTGGTTGATTTGATGAGCAGTTTTCTCTGATGTTATGAAGATGAGAATGTCTAGGGGTCGTTAGAGACCCAGAAGCTAGGGTACAACTATATCAGGAAGATTTTGGTGATAACCCAGAGATTAAACCAAGGGCAGCCCAACAATAAAAATAAAAATGAGAAAACACTTAAGCAAGACACAAAGACAGACTTCCAGTTCACCAATGGCAAACAGTAGGGCAAATGAGCATGAAAAGGCTGATAGTGAACCACCAGGACAACTGAACTCAAAGTACAGGAAGTAAAAAAACAGACCAATCAGGCTCTAAAAAGATTCAAAACAGAAATAATTTCCCAGCTAACCATAGAGATGGTGAGCAAAATGAAAGTCATGACTCTAAAACAGAAACTGACAAAAAAAAAAAAATAGATGAGCTCAGGACCATGATAAAAGCCATGAAGGCCCAGCATAAGAAAGAAATGGAAACAATAAATGCCCAACATAGGAAAGAACTGGAATCCACAAAACAGATTCAAACAGATATTTAGGAGATTAAAAATTCCATTGAAAGTGTACACAACAGAATAAAAGAATACGAAGATAGAATCTCAGATATAGAAGATAAGATTGCAGTCTGTGACCATGAAAAGAGAGGTCTCTTAAAAACAGTAGGGGATCATGAGAAATAGATCCAACAACTCCTGGATGATGCAAAGAATAATAACATAAGACTGATAGGAATCCATGAAGTAGCAGGAGAAAATACAAATGACTTAAAAAAGCTGTTCGCAGAATTAATGACAGAAAACTTCCCAAACAGAGGGAAAGAATTTGACATAAAGATAAATGAGGCATAGAGGACTCCAACTAGCCACAATCAAAAAACATCGACACCTAGACATATAATAATCAAGATCCCAGGAACCCAACTGAAGAATAAAATACTACAAGAAGTAAGAGAAAAGAAACAAAGCACGTGCAAAGGAAAGCCCATAAGAATCATAGCAGACTTTTCAACACAAACCCTGAGGTCAAGGAGAGCCTGGAGTGAGGTATTTCATGTACTAAAAGAAAACAACTTCCAACCTAGACTGATATATCCTGCAAAACTCTCTTTCAAAATGGAGGGGGAAATAAGATACTTCCATGACAAAGAACACCTGAGAAACTACACAAATACCAAACCAGCACTACAATCAATTCTAAACAATATCCTAGAAAAAGACAATGAAGGTAACAACACCATGAGGCCCAACAGAGCAGATCAAATAGGAAAGGCAAGAAACTAAAAGGAGAAGACAAAAAAGTAAAAAGAGTCAACAAAAGGCCAATAACATGACAATAATAAGTCAGTACATATCAGTTATAACCATCAATGTCGATGGCCTCAACTCACCAATCAAGAGAAATAGACTGGAAGAATGGATTAAGAAGCAAAACCCAACAATATGTTGTATACAAGAAACACACCTAGTGCAAAAAGAAGCCCATAGACTGAAAGTGAAAGAATGGAAAACAATTCTCCACGCGTCAGGAGCCCAGAAAAAAGCAGGGGTAGCAATCTTATTCTCAGACAAAGTAAACTTCAAACCAAAACTCATTAAGAGAGACAAAGAAGGACACTACATCCTTGTAAAGGGAACAATTCAAGAGGAAGAGATGACAATCATAAACATATATGCACCAAATATTAATGTCCCAACTATATAAAAGAAATATTAAGAAACATGAAAAATCAAATAAGCACTAATACAATTGTAGTGGGAGATCTAGATAGCTCACTTTCACAAATAGATCATCTAGGCAAAAAATCAACAATGAAATACTAGAACTGAACCATGCTTTTGAAAGCATGGATTTAGTAGATATCTATAGAGTCTTCCACCCCACAAAATCAGAATATACACTTTTCAGCTGAACACGGGTCATTCTCCAAGACAGATCACATACTAGTTCACAGAACAGGTTTGAATAAATACAAAAGAATTGAAGTTATTCCCTGTATATTATCAGATCATAATGCAATCAAGCTGGAGATCAATAGCACAAGAAACTGTAGGAACTTCACAAACACATGGAAATTGAACAACACTCTCCTGAACAATTAATGAATCACAGAGGAAATTAAAGGAGAAATCAGCCAGTTTTTACAAATAAATGAAACACCAATACAACATACAGGAATCTATAGGACACAATGAAAGCAGTTCTACGTGGAAAATTCATAGCACTGAATGCCCACACTAGGAAAACAGAGTGAGCTCAAATAAACAACCTAATGATGAATCTTGGACTCCTAGAAAAACAAGAGCAAGAAAAACCCAAAGCTCAAACAAGAGAGGAAATTATAAAGATAAGAGTAGAAATCAATGCAATGGAAACTAAAAAAATGATACAAAAAAATAAATGAATTGAAGAGTTGGTTTTTTGAAAGAATAAATAAAATTGATAAACCCTTAGTTGACCTTATCAAAAAAGGAAAGAAAAGGCTCAGATCCATGCAATCAGGAATGAAAAAGGTGAAGTCACAACAGATCCAACAGATATCCAAAGGATAATCAGTACCTACTTTGAAAACATGTACTCTAACAAAATGGAAAACACAGAAGAAATGGACATATTTCTAGATACTTATGAATTACCAAAGTTGAACAAAGAAGATAAAAACATTTTAAACACCCCAATTACAATCAATGAAATTGAAAATGTAATTAAAAATTTACCAACAAAGAAAATCCCAGGTCCTGATGGATTCACAGCTGAATTTTACAAGATATTTAGAGAAGAACTACTGCCATTACTCTTCAAACTTTTCAATGAAATAGCTAACTTCATTCCTGGAAGCAAGTATCACTTTGATTCCCAAACCAGGGAAAGATGTAACTAAAAAAGAGACCACAGGCCAATCTCCTTAATGAATATAGATGCAAAAATCCTCAATAAGATACTAGCAAACAGAATCCAGAGGATCATCAAGAAGATCATACATCCTGACCAAGTCAGATTTATTCCAGGGATGCAAGGATGGTTCAACATACATAAGTCAATAAATGTAATACACTATATTAACAGAGTCAAGGACAAAAACCATATGATCCTCTCAATAGATGCAGAGAAAGCATTTGACAAAATTCAACACCCATTCATCATTAAAAACCCTGCAAAAAATTGGAATAGGTGGTCTATATCTCAATTTAATAAAGGCTATCTATGAAAAACCAAAAGCCAACATCATATTAAATGGCCCAAAACTGAAAACCTTCATGTTAAGATCAGGAACAAGACAAGGATGCCCACTATCACCACTCTTCTTAGATATAGTTCTAGAAACATTAGCCATAGCAATTAGACAAGAGAAAGAAATTAAAGCAATAAATATAGGAAAGGAAGAAGTTAAACTGTCATTATTTGTTGATGGTATGATACTCTACATTGAAGACCCAAAAAACTCAACCAAAAGACTTCTAGACTTAATTGACACTTTTAGCAGAGTAGCAGGATACAACGTCAGCACCTAAAAATCAATAGCCTTCTTCTTTACAAAGAACAGACTCACTGAGAGAGAAATTAGGGAAACAATTCCTTTCATAATAGCATCCAAAAAATGAAGTATCTAGGAATCAGTCTAACAAAAGAAGCAAAAGAACTCTACACTGAAAACTACAGCACTCTGAAAAAAGAGATCAAAGAGGATATAAGAAAATGGAAAGATATCCCCTGCTCCTGGGTAGGAAGAATCAACATAGTGAAAATGGCCATACTACCAAAACTGCTATATACATTCAATGCAATGCCAATTGAAATTCCAACACTATATTTCACAGAACCACAAAAAAGAATCCAAAAATTCATTTGGAACCATAAGAGACCTAGAATAGCACAAGCCATCCTAAGCAACAGACACATGGCACCAGGTATAACAATTCCCAATTTGAAAACTATACCACAAAACAACTGTGATTAAAAAACAGCATGGTACTGGCAAAGCAACAGACCTGAGGATCAGTGGAACAGAATGGAAGACACAAAAACAAATCCAGATGTACTCAGCTACCTCATCTTTGACAAAGGAGCTGACCATCCCCACTGGAGGAAAGATAGCCTCTTTAATAAATGGTGTTGGAAAAACTGGATGTCAACCTGCCAAAGATTAAAATGAGACCCTTATCTCTCACCATGCACTAAATTAAAATCCAAGTGGATTAAAGATCTAAATATTAAAACAGAAACACTAAACTTGCTGGAAGATAAGTTAGGCAGAACTCTTGAAGACATTGGCATAGGAAAATACTTTATGAACAAATCCTCAGTAGTACGGGAACTAGCAGAAAGAATCAACAACTGGGATCTCATCTTATTAAAAAGCTTCTGCACTGCAAAAGAAACCACCAACAGAACTAAGAGACAACCTACAATGTGGGAAAAATTTTTGCCAGCTGCTCCTCAGACAAAGGACTACTATCTAGAATATATAAAGAACTCAAAACAATCAGTCCCCCCAAATATAAAGACCAAATTCAAAAATGGTCATCTGAAATGAACAGACATTTCTCAGACAAAGAAGTAAAAGCATCAAGTAAATATATGAAAAAATGTTCTACATCACTGGTCATTTGAGACATGCAGATGAAAACAACCCTGAGATTGCAACCTCACTCCTCAAAGAATGGCTGCTATCAAGAAATCAACCAATAACAAATGTTGGCAGGGTTGTGGGGAGAAAGGGACCCTTCTCCATTGTGGGTGGGAGTGCAGACTGGTGCAACCACTATGGAAATCAATATGGAGATACCTCAAAGAGCTGGGACTAGAGATTCCATTTGACCCAGCCATCCCTCTGCTGGGTATCTTTCCAAAAGAATTAAAAGAATCATACCACGGTGATATATTCACACCTACGTTTATAGCAGCACAGTTTGTAATAGCTAAAACTTGGAAACAGCCCATTTGCCCATCAGTTGGAAACTGGATAAAGAAGGTGTGTTTTTTCTATAAAATAGACTACTCAGCCATAAAGAATGATAAATTAGATTCATTCATAGGAAAATGGATGCATATTAAGGATATACTCAAGTGAAATAAATAAGTCACACATGTGTAAATATTGAATAGTTTCTCTGGTGTGAAAAACTATAATAATACATAAGATCCTAATGAGATAACTGACATTGTGAAATGGGAAGAAAAGGGCTAAAGGTGTAGGGAAAATGGGAAGGGTAGGGGAAAGGTAATAATGGAAAAGAAAAATATATGACAAAATGAAAAAAATGAAAATAAAGTGTTTGTAAATGGGGAGGGCAGGAGGGGGTGAAGACAAGGGGAAAAATGAGAACCAAGACCTGTCATGTAAAGGTACAAGATCCCAGTAATGAATGTAACTGTACTGCATACTTAAAATGTACCAATAAACTCAATAAAAGTACAAAAAAAAAAAAAAAAAAAAAAAAAGTAAAATCCCAGACCCTGATGGCTTCACTGCTGAATTCTACAAGATATTTAGAAAGGAACCATTGCCTCTACTGTTTAAACGCTGTGAGTTCGAGACCAGCCTGAGCTACATAGTGAATTCCAGGTCAGTTTCAATGACATAGTGAGACCCTGTCTCAAAAAACAAAACACAAACAAAAAAATAAACTCTTTAATGAAATTGAAAGGGAAGCAATACTGAGCATTCATTCCTAGAAGCAAGCCTCACCTGGATCCCCAAAACAGAGAAAGACCCAACTGAAAAAGAGAACTATAGGCAATCTCACTAATGAACATAGCTGCAAAAATTCTTAATAAGATATTGTCAAATAGAATGCAGAAGATCATCAAGAAGATCATACACCCTGACCAAGTGGGATTCATCCCAGGGATACAGGGATGGCTCGACATATGCAAATCAATAAATATAATACACTATATTAATAAAGCCAAGGATAAAAACCATATGATCATCTCAATAGATCCCGAAAAATTATTTTAGAAAATCCAACATGCACTAATGATAAAAACTGTACAGGTAAGTGGGACAGATGGTCTGTACCTCAATCTGATAAAAACCATCTATGAAAAACTAACAGTCAAAATCATACCAAATGGGTATAGGAAAAGACTTTATGAACAAATCCTCAGTAGCACGGGAACTAGCAGAAAGAATCAACAACTGGGATCTCATCTTACTAAAAAGCTTCTGTACTTCAAAAGAAACCATTAGCAGAACTAAGAGACAATCTACAATGTGGGAAAAAATTTTTACCAGCTGTACCTCAGACAAAGGACTATTATCAAGGATATATAAAGAACTCAAAACAATCAGTCCCCCCAAATATAAAGACCTGATCCAAAAATGGGCATCCGAAATGAACAGACATTTCTCATACAAAGAAGTGAAAGCAGCAAGAAAATATATGAAAAAATGTTCCACATCACTGGTCATTCGAGAGATGCAGATGAAAACAACACTGAGATTCCACCTCACCCCACAAAGAATGGCTGCTATCAAGAAATCACACAATAACAAATGTTGGCGGGGTTGTGGGGAGAAAGGAACCCTTCTCCATTGTTGGTGGGAGTGCAGACTAGTGCAACCACTATGGAAATCAATATGGAGATACCTCAAAGAGCTTGGACTGGAGGTTCCATTTGACCCAGCCATCCCTCTGTTGGGTATCTTTCCAAGAGAACTAAAAGAATCATATCACAGAGAAGTATGTGCACCCATGTTTATAGCGGCACAGTTTGTAATAGCTAAATCTTGGAAACAACCTATTTGCCCATCCGTTGGAAACTGGATAAAGAAGTTGTGGTTTTTCTATAAAATGGAATATTACTCAGCCATAAAGAGCGAGAGAATAGATTCATTCATAGGAAAATGGATACATATTGAAGATATACTCCTAAGTGAAATAAATAAGTCCCACATGTGTAAATACCAAATAGTTTCCCTGGTGTGAATATTCTGCAACAATGCATAAGATTCTAATAAGATTACTGACATTTAGAAATGGGAGGAAAGGAGCTAAAGGTGTAGGGAAGGTGTGATACGTAGGGGAAGAACAAAAAGGGAAAAGAAAAAAATGTGAGAGAATGAAAAGATGAAAATAAAGTGTTTGTAGATGGGGAGGGGAGGAGGGGGTGAAGGGAGGGCAGAGGTAAGGGGAAAAAAATGAGAATCAAGACTTGCCATGTAAAGGTACATGATCCCAACAATGAATGTAACTGTACTGTATCCCTAAATGTACCAATAAACTCAATTAAAAAAAAATCATACCAAATGGTTCAAAACTGAAATCCTTCACACTAAAATCAGGCACAAGATAATGATGTCCACTATCACCATTCCTGTTCAATATAGTTCTGGAAACCTTAGTCACAGCAATTAGAGAAGAGAAAGAAATAAAAGCAATAAAGATAGAAAATGAAAAAGTCAAATTGTCATTATTTGCAGATGACATGATACTCTATATAGAAGCCCCCAAGAACTCCACCAAAAGTCTTCTACACTTAATAACCAAATTCCGTAAAGTAGCTGGATATGAGTTCAACATGCAAAAATCAATAGCTTTCCTGTACACACGAACAACAGACTCACTGAGAGAGAAATGGGGCAAACAATGCCTTTCACAATAGCATCCAAAAAATGAAATATCTAGGAATCAATCTAACAAGAAAAATCAAAGAACTCTACTCTGAATACTATAACACTCTGAAAAAAGAGATTGAAGATGATATCAGAAAATGGAAAGACATCCATTGCTCCTTGGTAGGAATAATCAACATAGTAAAACTGGCCATATTTCCAAAACTGCTACATAGATTACAGCAGCATACTTCATAGAACTTGAGAAAACAATCTAAAAATTCATTTGGAAACAGAAGAGACCTAAAATAACAAAAGCAATTCTAGGCAATAAAGACAAGGTATCACAATCCCCAACTGGAAACTATACTACAAAGCTACTGTGATAAAAACAGCATGGTGCTGGCAAAGAAACAGACCTGAGTTGAGCATGGGTGTACATATATGGCTGTGAAACAGATTAGAAGATGCACAAATAACTCTCTGGACACAGTCAGCCATTTCATCTTCGACAAAGGAGCCAAACACCCTCATTGGAGGAAAGGATAGCCTCTTAAATAAATGGTGCTAGAAGACTGGAATTCACCTTGCCTAAGATTAAATCTAGACCCCTATCTTTCACCACACAACTAAACTAAAACTGAAGTACATTAAAGATCTAAATATTAAAACAGAAACACTAAACTGGCTGGAAGAGACATTGGTGTAAGAAAAGATTTTATGAACAAAACCTCAGCTGCCCATGAGCCAGCACAAACAATTAACAGATGGGATGCATTCTTATTAAAAAGCTTCACAGCAAGAGAAAGTTCCAACAGTGTGAAGAGACAACCCACAATATGGGAAAAAATTTTCACCAGCTGTTCCTGCTGTTCCTCAGACAAAGGTCTACTATCTAGACTATATAAAGAACTTTTAAAAAAAATCACACACACCCAAATTTAAAGACCCAATCCAAAAATGGGCATCTGAAATGAACAGACATTTCTCAGACAAAGTAGAAATAGCAAATAAACATATGAATAAATGTTCAACATCATTGGTCATTTGAGAGATGCAAATGAAAACAATGCTGAGATTCCATCTTACCCCAGAAAGAATGGCTGCTACCAAGAAATCAACCAATAACATATGCTGGTGGGGCTGTGGGGAAGAGGAACCCTGCTGCACTGCTGGTGGGAGTGTTAACTGGTGCAGTCACTGTGGAAATAAGTATGGAGATACCTCAGACAACTAGGACTAAGATCCCATTTGACCCAACTATTCCCCTGCTTGGTATCCTCCCAAAAGTATTAACAGAATCATATCACAGTGATATATGTGTACCCATGTTCATAACAGCACAGTTTGTGATAGATAAACTTGGAAACAGCCCAAATGCCCATTAATTGGAGACTGGCTAAAGACAAGGTGGGGTTTTTTTAAAACAACATAGAGTACTTCTCATCCATAAAGAATGAATGAGAAATTAGAGACATTTATAGCTAAATGGATGTACATTGAGGCAATACTCTGAAGTGAAATTAATAGGACACACATGTGTAAATACTGAATAGCTTCTCTGATGTGAGAAACTGAAAGTGTAAATAAGAACTAAAATGTATAACAAATAATGTGAAATAGTAAGAAAAGGGACAAAGGGGAAGGGAAAGTGGGAGGGGTAGGGGAAAGAAAGAAAGGAATGGAATTAATATGAGAAAAGGAAGAAAATGGAAACAAAGTCTTTGTAGATAGAGGGGGAGGGAGGGGTTGAAGGGAGGGGGGGAGAATGGAGAATAAATAAGATCCGAGATGGATTATGTAAATTGCAAATTCCCAACAATGAATGTTATTATATTGTATACTTTAAATGTACCAATAAAATTAATTTTTAAAAAAAAGGGAAGGAGGAGAGTCAGAATTGGCATGGATGATGTGGCCCAAAAAGGTGAGGTTGGAGCATTGTTGTTGCTGGAAGAAGATAGCAAACCCAGGAATGTGGGCAACCTCCCAAAGGTGGAGTAGTTAAGAAGCAGACTCTCCCAGATTCTCCAGAGGACTGTGGGCTTCCAGCACCCAGATTTGTACCTCAAGTGTTATGGTGTGAATTCTGAACCCCCACAAAAGGTAAGTTAGAGTTTTACACTGCCCCCCAGTGCCTTAGAATGTGATCTTATTTGGAGGTAATTTCTTTTTACAAAGGTTATTGAATTAAAATGAGGTCATTGAGTATGCTCTAATTTAGAATAACTGCTGTTATTATAAAAAAGGGGAAATTCGGACACAGGGAAGATATACAAGCACATGATGGGAAGGTGGCGGAACACCAAAAGGATCACTGAAGATTATCATCAAACCAGCAGGAGCAATAAATAAATAAATAAATAAGATATTTTACAAACACCAGAAATGAAGGGAAAGGTATGGGGCAGATTATCCCTTATCCCAATCCTTCTCATATTTTTTTTTAATTTTATTGAGTTTATTGGTACATTTTAGGGATACAGTACAGTTACATTCATTGTTGGGATCTTGTACCTCTACATGGCAAGTCTTGATTCTCATTTTTTCCCCTTACCTCTGCCCTCCCTTCACCCTCTCCTCCCCTCCCCATCTACAAAAACTTTATTTTCATCTTTTCATTCTCTCACATTTTTTTCTTTTCCCTTTTTATTCTTCCCCTACCCATCACACCTTCCCTACACCTTTAGCTCCTTTCTTCCCATTTCTAAATGTCAGTAATCTTATTAGAATCTTATGCATTGTTGCAGATTATTCACACCAGGGAAACTATTTGGTATTTACACATGTGTGACTTATTTATTTCACTTAGGAGTATATCTTCAATATGTATCCATTTTCCTATGAATGAATCTATTTTCTCGTTCTTTATTGCTGAGTAATATTCCATTTTATGAAAAACCACAACTTCTTTATCCAGTTTCCAACGGATGGGCAAATAGGCTGCTTCCAAGATTTAGTTATCACAAACTGTGCTGCTGTAAACATGGGTGCGCATACTTCTCTGTGATATGATTCTTTTAGTTCTCTTGGAAAGATACCCAGCAGAGGGATGGCTGGGTCAAATATCCTTCTCATATTTTGATGTCAAACTTTAGCCTCCAGAACTGAAAGATGAATAATTTCTGTTGTTTAAGACACTCAGTTTGTATATCACATATCCTAGCAAAATAATATACCCTCCAAAGACTCATTCTGGATTTCTGATCCGCAGAACTGTAAGAGACTTCCTAAGCCACAAACCATAAGCTTATAGAAGTTCTTATTACAGCAGTAGGGAACTAAGACCCTCTCTAAAGCCTCCCTATCTGAATTCCTCACATCTGAAGTTCTCTCCAGAGTGTAACAGCTTCCTGCAGGATGTCTCTTCTTGGACTTGATCTCCTACTGCTCTTCTCATTCCCTGTTCAGTCCCTACTGGCCTCCTTGATGTTCTTTGAACGCTCTTGTTCATTCTTATCCAAGGCCTTCACATGCATTCCTTCCCCTGACCGCAATGCTCTTCTTTGTCACAGTGCCCCCCGCTTCCTTCAAGTCCCTGATCATTTTTCACCTGATCAAAGAGGCCTTCCCTCTCAACTCTACATAAAATAGCCCTCTATCTTCTCCCATGCTTTATTATTCTTAGCATGTATCACCCCTCTGGATGCACATTTGTTAAGTTTTGATCATGTCTCCCCTAATCCCCATGAGAACATAAACTCCTTGAAAGTAGGTTGTTGTTATGTCCCCACTGTCTGAGAAGAATCAGGCACGTAAGAAAGGACTCAATACATCTTTGTCAATTGTGAATTATTTAAAATTGATATTATACTCTGCCTCTATAGTTCTTTCCACTTAAATTATTTCTATTAGGTTTTCTTTTGAGTATATAAACAATGAGACCAATAGGCTCTGGACCCCTAAATCCAATGGTCACTCATCTGACTATCAAAATAAATGGAAAAGAGAGCTCGCCAGAGAGACATCACACAGATTTCCCTAGGACCTCAAAACCTTTCAAACCAGAGTCAAGAGCATAGCCAGCCCTGGCTGAGAGGCAGAGAGCCCCTGACCAGAGAAACCAGTTAGAACATAATAACAGCTCTGACTTATAATTAAACTCCAAAGGCCTGCCAGGCAATTAACCTTGAGTCTGGAACTAGATATCAATGTATTTTTAATGCACTCAAACTTAGAAGTAACAGAGGGGGGCAGGCTTTGGCTCTTTGTGAGGAATACAAAATTAACCACTGTTTTCAAAATTTCTCCTGTTTCTCACTTTAAAATTTAACTAATAGATATGATTGTGGGTGACAACATAGGTGGCCTCACAACAGAATTATAATGCAGATACACAGCTGGAGAGCACAGCCTGGAAGGAGACTGCTTTTCAATCTCATACTTTTATGATTTTTTTCTTTTTAACTTGGAAGTCAGATCACTCCCCACCTTTGAATACAGCTAAGGATATAAGGGGCTTGGAATTTGGTTTTAACCATCCAGTCATTCACTTTTGTTTATTTGTGCCTCCTTTCCCATGAGCTTGGGACTTAAGAGGCTGGAATGAGCTTCAACAATGTGTTGTCTGCTACCTACAACAGCTGAGCATGCATCTGTCCAATAAATAGCAGAAATAGATTCGCCTTACTTTGTGGCAGATGCTTCCAGAACTCCTAAATCTGAAATTGTCATTGTAAGAGGAGGAATTGATCATGCTCCCCCAGGTTCTTCTAAGGAAGGAGGAGCGGTTAATATACCCAGTCAGAATACGAGATGCTAAGTTGGACGTGTTTATTCTTGGTTCAGTAATAGCCATTTTCCTTTACAGCACTTCAGTTGCTGTGCATTCTCTGCAGCAGGAAGAGTCACTGAATCAGGGCTGCCTCCAGAGTCAAGCAGTCTCACCCTTTACAAACACACATGCCTGAACTTGTTGGTCACTGGCGAAAGCTCCACTACCAGGAACCATGTGAAAGTATTAAATGATTCCATGCTTTGGATATAGGATTGTGGGAGCTAAGATTTCCGTTAAGCCAGAAACCTAAGCTGAGAGCCCCCTGCATTTATATGGAATGGAACACTGGCCTGGCCTATGTAAGTAATGATGAAGCGGTCCTTTGTTTCTCTTCTGCCTTTGGTCCTTATATCTAGCTCCCTCAGGCTTTCCTGGGTCCCTCTTTCCAAATATTATTAAAACTCTGTCCTTTTCTTTGCCATGTAATTTCCATTGTAAAAATAAAACATCCAAATTCTGAAATAACCCTTAAATTTCTTAATGAGCATCAGAGCATAGAGAGTCATTGGCTTGGAACTGTTTGGTCATCAGCTGGGGTCCCTCATGGGCTGCCTTCCAAAATTTAAATGATGTGGTGGCCAAGTACTGGGGTTTAGCTCAGTGGTACCATGCCTGCCTCGCAAGCACAAGGTCCTGAGTTCAACCACCAGTACTGGGGGAGGGGGAGTAGGATTCTTGTATTCTTGAAAAAAAATTAAATTATGTGAAATCATATCATAACAATATCACACAGTGCTGTAATTAGTTAATGTTATATACAAAACAGGAAGTTTAGGTCGGTAGTGCAGGGCTTGCCTAGCATGCATGAGGATCTGGGTTTGATTCCTAGCATGGAGCAAGGGAGAATTATACACATGAAGTACAAGAATGCTAAGGGTTGACTTGTAATTTTAGTAATGTTGATATCTGGAGGTCACTGCAGACAGTATTATCTGATTGTTAAACACACACACTGAACAATTTGGCAGCCTGGGATAGAATACTGGCTCTGCCATTGACGAGGTTTATGATTTTTAAGCAGTATCTTCACTAATTTGTTGTCCTAGGCTCTAAAAAAGGGAATAAGACAAATAATACTTACTTGGTAGGGGTTTTTTTTTTTGGTAGGGTTTTGTGAGGATTCAATAAAAAACACTTTGTACATTGCTTGTCATGTATGGTGTGCTCAGTAGTTGTTAGGAGTGATTGATAAAGTTATTGCTATTATTTTATGCCTGAATTAGTCTCAGTAAATATGGCAATGATGAAATTCTTCATAACACTTTTCATGACACAGTATATGATAATAATGTTATCATAATTTAGAAATGTATATAAAAGTAGAGTAAAAGTATTATTTGGGAAAGTAGCATATATTTTAAATAAAATAACCAAACTATCAGAATAGTGGGTAAACTCCCCAGTCTAACATCATGGCTGAAAGTCTCACAGAAAAAAATATCAATACACTATAATATAGCAGAATATGAAACATGGCAGAACTGTGTATTAGTTTTTTATTGCTGCATAATGAATTGCTAAAAGTTAGTAGTTTAAGACAATGCACACTTATTGCCTCACAGTTTCCATGAGGTTGATGGTCAGGTGTAGGCTAGCTATGCACACTCTTCAGGTCAGTGGGCTGAAATGTCAGCAGCAGCTGCAATTTCATTTGATGCTTGGGTTTTCCACCATTTTCACTGGTTCTTATTAGAATTAGTTGCTTGTGATTGCAAGCTGTTCCTCTAAATCCAGTAATAAGACAAAGATGTCCACTTTTGCTACTTCTAATAAATATAATAATGGGAGTCCTAGCTATAGCAAGGAAAAAAAAGACATCCAAATAGGAAAAAATAAACTTACATTGTCTTTGTAGATGATATGATTATAAAGAAAGTCCTGAAGACTCCACCAAAAAGAAAAAAGAAAATGTTAGAAATAGTAATCAAATTTAGTGAAGATGTGGGTACAAAATCAACATACAAAAATAAGAGGCATTTCTATACATTAACCATTAATTATTTGAAAAAGAAATCAAGAAAATGCTTCCATTTAAAATAGCATCAAGGACCAGGGATGTAGCTCAGCGATACAGTGTCTGCCTGGCAACCACAAGGTCACGAGTTCAGTCACTGGTACCAAAATAAATAAGTAAAAATTAAAAATAAAATAAAATAGCATAAAAAACTTAAAATACTTAAAATAAATAAAGCTCACCAAAGAAGTAAAAGATCTATTCTAAAAACTAGCAAACATTGACAAAAAGAAGTTGCAGAAGATGCAAATAAAATAGAAAGCTATCCTTCATTCATGGATTAGAACAGTGATATTATCAAAATGTCCATATTACCCAAAATTATCTACAGGTTAAATGCAATCCCTTTCAAGATTCCAACATTTTTTCACCAAAATAGAAAAAAGGATCCTAAAATTTGTATGGAACCACAAAAGGCCCTAAACATATGGAAAACAGATACTGAACCCTGTCTCACATTCTATAAATCTTTTCCAAGTATATCCTAAGTAATCATGATTTCCTAAATACAGAAAACACTCATATTAACTTTTAAATATCAATTATATTACATTAAATAAGATTACTTTTCTCATTGTCAATAGTATAAATATCAGATTAATTCCACGAGTTAACATCACATTGAGTGGCATTTCAGATGATTATTTCTAAAGAAAACTCCTTTGTATTTCTATTAAATGCTTCAGTTCCTTCACAGTTAATTAGAATCATTTAGTTATTTGTTCTTTTATATTCCTACACCTAAGACTATTATTACAGTCACCAATATAAAAAAATCAAGTTCACTTTTATATTTTATGTAAGCCTGCTGAGGACTTCAGGCATTCAGTGAACATCATATGCTCATAAATCTTTTCTCAGAAAGGGCATCAAATCTACACAAACAGAAGCATTGAGAAGAATTAGAGTAAACACATAAAAGTACTAACTTGCATTACAACTCCCCACCACCAAAAATATGTAATGACACTCAAATAAGTCTTCAAGTTGAAGTTTTTAATCTAAAATTATAGCTTATTTATTTTACCATAGTTTGACTCTTGGGTGAAGGATTACAGAAAGGGAAATTTAGAGAAAAAAGTCTGTGTGGGGTTGTGCTGGAGGGCAAGGATGTTATGGGGTGAGCAGGAGCATGATTTTACTAGGAAAGGAACAGAAAAAAAGGGAATGGAAGACCCAGACCCAGACAGTGTCAGGACAAATGACACCATAAAGCAGGTCATTCTAACACAGACACTTTGACACATCTGAATCAAAGTCAAAATATTTTATTTTGTTACAAAATAATAATGTGCAAAAACACTTACTGTTCTTTACTGTATCCATTAACTGAAAGTGGATTACAGGGACTTATGTTTTCTTCAAGTCTAGTGTTGTTTGGATTTTTTAACAATATATTTTATTATTATTATTAAATATATTTTTAAGTCTGTTAAATTGTGTAAGCTTTTAAGGAATTCCCAATTCTATCTACCAAAATATTTCAAAGGAGTTTTAAGTCCTGTACATATAATGAGCATATTTTAACATAGTCAAAACAAACCAAAAAGGAAAGAAGAAAAAAAATGCCATTTACAAATTACTTAACAATTTACAAATTTAACCCTAAAAGTTAAACATACAGAAAAGAAGGAAACTTCTTTTATCTTTTTTTTCTTTCCTTTCTTTCTTTCTTGTTTTGACCATATCAAAATGTCTGCATGTCAATAGTAGAATACTCATTGCAGAATTGCTTCAAATAATATGTATGAAAAAACTTCAATATAGGACTATGTAAATTATTAGATAGATCTACCATGGAATATTAGAGCACATTAAAAGAATGAATCAGTAGCACACAAGATTCTCCAAGCTTCGTTATTAAATTGTACAAAAGTAAGAAGTATGCTGACATTTAGGTAAAAAAAAAAGGGTGTTTGTAAATATGTTTATGTATGCTTAAACAATTTCTGTAATGATACACAAGAAACTTAAGTGCAATGCCTTAAGAATGAGAGGAGGGAACAAGATCCTAATGAGATAATTAATAATGTGAAATAGGAAGTAAAGGGCTAGAGGTGTTGGGAAAGTGGGAAGGGTGGGGGAAAGGTAATAAGGGAGAGGAAAAAATATGAAGAAATGGAAATAAAGTGTTTGTAAACAGGGAGGGGAGGAGGGGGTGAAGGGAGGGCAGGGACAAGAGGAATGAGAATCAAGACCTGTCATGTAAAGGTACAGGATCCCAATGATGAATGTAACTGTACTGTACTCCTAGATTGTACCAATAAACTCAATAAAAAGAAAAAAAAAAGAATGAGAGGAGGGAGAAACTAGAAGATAGAGACAGAAGAAAAATTTGTTTTTTATCATATACCCTTTCTAAAATATTTTGAATTTTTACCATGCATTATGATTCAAATGAATAATTAATTGTTAAATAAAAATTTCCCAATGTAAAAACAGAAACCATGAATAAAATTGTTACAATATTTCTGACACTAAAATTACTCTCAAAATGACTATGTGCAAAGATCAGATTGTGGTCAGGCTGGAGATTTAGCTCAGTGGTGCCACCACGTGCCTCACACATACAAGGACGACCCAAGTTCGATCTCTGGTACCAAAAAAAAAAAAAAGAAAAAAGATCAGATTGCTGCCAATACCATTTGGTATACCTGGAAACAAGGAAGTTGTGTTTTCATTTATTTAGTCACCCACTCATCATTCATTCACTCAATACATATTTATTGAATATATACCATGTGCTTCTTATACATTAATGATATAACAACAAATTCACAGATAAAAATCCCTGACCACTTGGAGTTTATATTTTATGGGAGACAGTTAAGGGACAAAAAATACATGTTATATTATACATGTGAAGGTGACAAAGGCATGGAAAAGAGTGGGGTTAAAGGAGATTGAGAACCACAGGATTAATGACATTTGAGTAAGCATTCACAAAAGCAGAAGGAAGAAACCATGTGGATATCTGGGGAAGACATAGCACTCTGGAAACAGTAAACTGGGTTGAAAGAAGAGCCAGTGCAATCTGAGGCTGGATTGTACTTGTCATGATCAAGCAACAGCAAGGAGGTCTGGAGAGCTGCAACAGAGTGAACAGGGGAGAGTAGCTCAAGTCAGGGGGGTAAGAGAGGCCTAGATCACAGAGAACCTTATAGACTGGATATAGAGAATTTGCCAATGGAGGGTTTTGAATTACAGAAAGGCATAATTACATTTATTTTCCAGCAGGACCCTATAATTGCTCTGTTAAGACTAAACTATAGAAAAGCAAGTGAGGACACATGAAAGATAGCTGTTAAAATGCCAGCATGCCAGACTAGACTGATAGCAAACCACACTAGATTGATAGCATTAGAGATGCCTAGAAGTGATAAAAAAACATGGGTGATTTTTAGAATAGAGCAGATAGGATTTCCTCATAAACTGCATATGTTATGTGAGAAAAAAGGAGGAGTCAAGAGTGATTTGAAGCTGGACATGGTAATCCTAGCACTCTGGGAAGCTGATGCAGGAGGATCACAAATTCAATCCCAGCCTGGGAAATTTAGTGACTGTTTCAAAATTTTAAAAAAAGAAAAAATGGGGGAAGGATTTGGGAATGTAGCTGTGTGAAAAACATGAGTTCTACTCCCAGTGCTACCAAATAAATGAATACATAAATAAATGTACCACAATGTCCCTAGATTTCAGTAATTGCAAGGGCAAGGCTATTACTTATGATAAGGAAAGACACTATGGGCAGAGTTATAAGGTGGAAAGCCAGGAGTTCAGCACTAGATCTGGCAAGCTCGAGAAGTTTATTGAGATGTCCAAGCAGAGCAGGCAGCTACATAAGCTGGGCTCAAGTTCAGGGGAGAGATATTAACTGACTAAAGACAACTCAAGTTGTCAGCACATAAATATTTAAATCTTTAGTTGATGAGTCCACTAAAGGAAGAAATGTAGGTAAAGAGATTCAAAGTACCCCCATGTTACCAGGACAAAAGAGGAGCAGCAAGGAAACCAACAAGAGTGTTAGTAGAAAGAGATGGTTTCATGGGTACATTTACTTTTTGATAATTCATTGACTTATATTTGCTCTGTATATGTTATTCTTCAGTAATTTTATCCTTCTTCTAGTCCTTTACTTTCTTGCTGTTTCTCCTTGAAATTATAAACAAATTAACCTCATCCACAAATTTTAGCAAGGCTTCAGTTTTCTTCCCTTTAATACTGTTTCTTTTTCCAATCACATGGCATACACTCCGGGAATTAAAACATATTGAATTTTGTTTTCAATAAAATTAAGTCTATCTCATAGCCCCACTATTCAAAGTAACTTGAAACTCAACCTGTTTTATTAATGGGAGTGGGACAAGCAAGAGTCGTTACACCAAGGATCGGGTCCTTACCACTCTGTTCCTCACCGCTGAGATGCTCATTGTCCAAATTCATGTCCATTCTCCTGAAGAGCTAAGGGATCTTTCCCTAAGCTTTTTAAACCATAGAATTCATAGACAACAGTCACATTCAAAACCTTGGGCACTGTGTAGGAACATTAATTTCTCCCCGTCAATCATGGATACATGCCCTATTTCCATTTTCCCAAGCAATAGAAAGTGCCACCCTTTTCCCCATTCGCACTTGTATTTCCTCCACACCTACTGTGTCCCATTTCTCTTCTCTCTCATTTGCCGAACGTTCTCCTTGCAAACTGGGTGACACCTGTCTGACTTCAGGTTCAATGGTAGCATCTGTTTTTATCCACAAAACATCAAGTTTACCTTCCTAACCAAAAGCTCAGATTCAGAACATACTTTGACTAACTTTGGAGGATGGAAGTGGCATTCATTCTTACCACTTTTCAATTTCGTATGTACCAGGTACTTTTAAGTGATGTAACCGTTCATATTTACAATAACCTCTGAAGTAGCTAACAATTTTCCCCATGTTATAGCCAAGGAAACTGAAGGTAATTAATCCAAGTCAGCCAAGACTCAAATTCATGTCATATCTAGCAGTGGGGTATTTTGACCTGTAGGTTTCTGTTTCCCTGGGAGTACCATACATTTTCTGGAAATCAGTATTGGATAAAAATGGCAGGCTGTTACGGTTAGATCTAAAATGTCACTTAAAAGTCTCATGTGTTCAGAAGTGAGGCTTTTAGAAGGTGACTGGATCATGAGGATACTTTAATTATCCATTAATATGTTCATCGCTGAATGTGCTACTAGAAAGGGGGGCCAAGTTGGAAGAGGTGAGCCAATGGGGCCATGGCCTGGGTTTGCACTCTTGTCCCTATCTCTTCCCTTCCCTGTTTCTTCGCCACTGGGTTAAGCAGCTTTTCTCTGCCAAGTCCTTGCACCATGCCATTTTCACCTTGAAGCCCGATAACCATTGGCTGAATTATCTGAAACCATAAGTCAAATAAACTTATCTTCCTTTATGTTGTGGGTGTTAAGTATTTTGTCCCGTCACAGAGGCCTTTATGTATACTGTACCTAGTGAGTTCTTAAGAACCAGATGTATGAGTTCTAGAATGTACAGCCCAGGTGCCATCCCCTAAAATACTCTTCTGGAAAAAGATTCTTCCTCTAACAGAACGCCCTTTAGCAAATTCTTACCAATTTTAGGCTTTTTTCTTAATAAATTCTCTCGGTATCTGAGGTGGGAAAACATGTCATCCTCGAAAAAGACTGCTTTATCTATTTTTGGTTTGCTTTTTTTGAGGCAGTCTCTCCTTTGTAGTTTAATTAACCATGTAGCCCAGGCTAGCCTAGAACTCAAGGTGATCCTCCTGCCTCAGCCTCCTGACTGCTAGGATTACAGACATGCACCATCATGCCTGGCTACTTTATTTTCTAATGAATTAGCATTCATTATATCTTTTTTATTAATTTTTTAAAACCTTCAAGACAATATTATACAATAATGCTATGTATAATAATGTTAATAGTCTAGTTTCTGGCTTTGGAAGAATTAATGCCTCACTCTCTAGAATCCTTTTTGTTTTTTTTTTTTTTTTTTTTTT
>NW_022900927.1:32157415-32201399 GCF_012274545.1 Fukomys damarensis | reverse complement strand
TTTTTTTTTTTTTTTTTTGGTACCGGGGATCAAACTCGGGTCCTTGCACTTGCAAGGCAGGCCACCAAACTGCTGAGCTAAATCCCTGGCCCTAGAATCCTATTTTTTGTTCCTAATAGTCTTCATACTTTTACTGCTTTAATATATTAATCAATTCATTTTACATAATTTCTATCCTTAAGCCATCCTAGGATTTTAAAAACAGGGTAAAAATATTGCCCTTAAAGTACTTCTATCTCTCCTTATCTTAGTAAAGTCCAACTAATGAGCAATGACATAAGAAACATCTATTGAGTGGATAAGCTTCTATATTCAATCATTCATAAATATATTTCTGAAACATACTTGAGTACCTGTACTTACTATATTACTATATACTGAGTGTGGGTATACTGGCCTTCTTAGTAATCCTTTGAGGCTGGTATATGTAACTCCATTTTACTGATGGAAAAACAGCCCTGTAGACAGTAAAAATTTTTCCAAAGCTCCACTCTCAAGTAGTAGTGATACAACTGGGTTGAAACCTGGGTTTAAATTATGAAAGTTTAGCAAGTATATTGTAATGTTTCTTATTAAATCATGAGAGGACTAAGAAGCTTCAAGATGCCAGACAAATCTCATTTGCTTAATTTCATTCAATATCAAAGTTCTCCTGAAATGACAGTAAACATGTGTAAAAAGGAATCATCCAAAGTAATATACAGAAGAGGGAAGCCCAAGAATTTCAAAAATTCTAACAAAATTCTGAAGGAGAAAGCAGGGCAACATTAACAGAGAGGGCTTTTAAAATAAATTTGATTATATTACATGTTTGGGAATAAGATCAGACTAAAACCATGGAAGTTGGCCCTCAAATTATTCCACCAGTCAGCAGCAAACAAGTCTTCCTTCAGTCCAAGAACAGCCAGGATAGTAAAAGGAAGGTAAGACCAGGCATACTAGGTGAAAGGTATACCTTGAACTTGAGCAAAGGTACGAAGGCCAAAAACATTGCATAGTGACTGAGGGACCTGTTTTATAGTTGCCAGATGTAGGTCAACCCTAGGTGTGGCAAATGCTGAGGTTGGAGAGGCAGATATTAATCAGGTTTATACCTTTTATTTATCCTTTGGTTAAAAGGGAGCTGGTGAAGGATGCAATGCAGAGGTAAAATGGTCAGGACCACTGTATTTATATTTGCTTGAGAAAATTTAGGAATGACAGCTTTCTATTACCTAAACGCAGTAGATTTCCAAGTGTGGTCTTCGTAGGCAGCATAAGGAACTTGAACTCACTGTAAGTGTGAATTACTGATTCCCTCTTTAATGCACTAAACCAGAACCCTCAGGGTAGGGTCTAGAAATGTATTTTAAGTCCTACAGGAGATTGTGATACATAGTTATTTGAAAGCCATCCTTCTAAGGAATACAAGATGATCAAAAAGCCACACTATTTTTTTAAATTTATGAAAGTGAGATTTGTCATTAATCTTCCTCAAAATATTCTCCCTTGCTTCTATCACACCTCACTATTCTTGTCATTTTAAAAAATATGAATTCTGCTACCTCTGTTATCAAGTGCCATTCAACCAAAAGCCAGGCTATTAAAAACACAAGTGTGCCCTTATCCATCTCATTCACTGGATCTCACAACAGTTGACTTCTGGCTCTTCTCCAGTCAAAATGAACATGAAAGATAAAACATTTTGAATTGGTTCAGAATGTGGAGGCAACCACAACAGTGCAAGAGATGCAAAAAGACTTCCATGACTACTTCAGAGTAGCAAGGGTGGGATACAAGTGTTCTAAGAGGGAGCATTTTGAGATTTAGTGACAATATACCTTTTACTGTAATAATTTTTTAAATTATTAACTTTTCTTCTATCACATCTTGTAACTTATTTCTCAACAGTTCATGTCTTCTATGAATTGTGTATTTTTTGTAGAGTAGAACTTTAGGTCCTTCCTGGTGTCAATCTTTTTATTGTAATCAGCAAGCTTCTTGATACCAAGTACTGTCTCTCACCTGTTTTTGTTGCCAGAGTAGCACCCAGCCAAGTATGTAACACATTAGTTTGCAGAATGAATAAACACAGAAATAACAATTAGGCATCTGCAGCAGTCCGGTCAATATATATGTAGGAAATGAATTGAAGAATAATGCAAGTAGGCCTGAAAGATATTTGGTAAATAAAATGGACAGAAAGCTAGTTAAGAGTTAACAATTTCATGGCACTTAGTACGTAACAGGTAGTTTTAAGTGATTTACATATTCTTATTTAACCCTCACATTAACTATGAGGTAGTTAATAATTTTCCCTCTATGAGGTAGCAAATCATTTTCCCTCACATTATAGACGAGGAAACTGAGCGTACTTAATACCAGTCAGCCAAGACCCAAACTCATGTCATCTGGCAAGAGTCCATATTCTCCATCCTTTTCTGCCTCCACATTCATAAGTGAAACTGATTTCCAGCTTGAAAGGATTAGTAAATGGGAAAATATAAAGACAAGGAAATCTAAGAGAATGGGGTCAGCTTTAGATACATTGTGTCTGAGATACCTTTCTGAGGTGTCTAGCAGGTGGATGAACAAGTCTGAAACATAAACTGGGCTGTACAGATTAAGACATCAAGAGTATGCAAACCTTGAAAATGCAAGAAATGACATCATAAAATACATAATGAGAAGATATGTGGACTGAACAACCTAGTAATATTTAAGGAAAACTGAAATGCAATGGCCTCACAGGGATACAGAAACACCTAGCAGACAGCAGTGCTCTAGAAACCAATGTAGCTTCAAGGAAGTGATCAGTATTAAAATAATTCATCAATATACAAAAAAAAAAAAAACCACACACACACACAAACAGAAGGAAAACAGGGTTGTTAAGATTGAAATAAACAAAAATCAGAGACTGGTATAGTAAATGAAGGTTATGTAAGTACATGTCAGAAAACATCAAAATTGCTGGGACTTGGGACTATGGCTTTTGTTTGGAAAAACGTAGCTGAAACATGTTAAAAAGGTGCCTGGAGTAGATGATTCACTTTCCACAGGCTTAGGTGCCACTGCTTCCAAGAAGGGAGCAAACTTTAACTGTAACTTTGGAAAGAATGAAAGAGGCTGTGTACAATAATAAAGAAAAGGATGGAGAGGAGAGAAACTCAGTGGCAGACTCTAAAATAATTTGTGAGAATAGCAACATGGGATTTTGTGATTGAGTGTGTAATTAACCTCTCAAGAATCACTCCTCAGATCAGGAGTAACCATTCTATTCTCACCACTGCCACCAAGACTTGCTACTCCACAAAATATGGTAAGAAGTGGTGTGTGTCATTTCAGGTGAAAGCACTGAGCCAAATGTTGTCCACTACCCCAGCAATGTTCCGAATGGTGTCTTGGTCATCCTGGGCTGGTGAGATAGGACACAGATCATTCCCTCCCTCCCAGGCCACAGACACTTACAATAAATTAATCTTGCTCTAAACCTGTCCAGGGAATTGTTTGTATTGCTGTATGAGTTGATATACTTCAAATAACCCATCACTTGCTAAATGCTGCCACATTTACTTCAAATATCCTTACACTCCAAAACCAGACCAGTTCCATTTACCATTCACTCTTTCATCTGGATGACCACAATAATGTTCAAATTCGACAATACCTATCTATTCTCTAAACTGCAGTTTATGTTTCAAAACCTCAAATCTGACATCACTGCCTGGCTTCTGCACCATTTTACAAGCTGCCTGTTCTCTGCCCTTCCCCCTTTAATACTCTCCCTTTATATTCTAATTCACAGCCAGTTTCTGAATGCAGTCCTACCTATTTACCAATGCTGCTCCCGCTACATGGAATGTTGTTTCCATCTTAGGACTGTCCTGACCCCCAAACCAGAACCTGTGTCATAATCACACAGAATTCTTATCTCCCCTAGTACTTGTTATGGCATATATTTTTCTCATGGAGTGTCAAACACATACTAGTAAAGAGAGGGAGCTCTCAAGGAGAAAAAAATACTCATCTTTCATTTGATGATCCATATACAAGCATGGAATATGGTAATAAAATGTTTTTTGGTACAGGTTGTCAGATTTTTTTTTTTTGTATCTTAAAACATGCAGATCATTAAAGGCTATAGCAGTACATCTGTCAGCGATGGTACTCTCTCTTCAGGGCAACTACACATGGTATCTAAACTGCTGAACTCTATTTAAAGAAAAGTGACACTGGAACACATTCCTAAATCTTTAGAATGTAGGTTTTTAAGGACAGAATATAGGCCTTCAACTACAGAGTATCTATATATGCAGTGATGTGTTCAAAGTTTCCAAACCCAGCAATCTAGACTTATTCAAACTCCTGAATAATTAGCCTTAGTGATATTTCATTAGTATATAGAAGGTAATTAACTTTGTCATTTCCCCCAAGTGGGACTGACATTGTTCAGAAACTTGAAAGGGTATGCATTCAATGTTCACGTTTCAAAGAGTGCAATCTATGGTTATGTTTTCTACCATTTACCTATCATTATTATTAGTCTTTAAGACCCCACAGATAGGCATACAGAAGCATATAATTGCCTCCAATCATAATGTAATCCTAGAAAAAAAATAGCAAAAAACTGATATAGTCAGCTTAAATTTAAGTTATTCTCAAAAATTTTTGGAAAAATATCAAAAATGGTGATTTGATATAAAGCTAACCACAAAATTGGCCATATCAGGAAACAAGTTTTTAGTGCATGAAAGCAAATTAATGGACAAATTTTTCTCACGTGTATTAGTAATTTACTCAGGCTTCATTAGAATTCAAGTGCTTAAAAAAAAATTCAGGTGCACTGGATGATTATGGCTACTGGTCCTAACTTGTATGCAGTACATTGATTTAAAAGAACTTAAATTGCCCCATACTCCCCTTTATAACAGTATTCTAATAAGTAAGCAGAAAGCCATTTTATAGACAGAGGAAAACAAGGGATTTACTAAAGACCATCCACATAAATCAGATGTTATTGTAGAGTGGAAACCTGTTTTCACTAAATCATGTTTTAATTAACTGGTGGAACAGGTTAATTTGGAGAAAATATAGTTAGGAATAAAAAACTGACATGCAAAAGTGAAAACTTTTACCGATATACATGAGATGTATCTTCTGCAAAGAAATGGCTATCTAGATGCTCAGTTGAATATAGCTGCTAGAAACAAAATTCTCAAAAGCAGTATTTTCCAACTGTGGCAATGCCCATCTCCCCTCACATGGAGACATCTGAAAATGTATGGAGACAGTGCAGGTTGATTTAACCAAGGAATGGTGGCATCTAGTGGGCAGAGGCCAGGGATGTTGCTAATATCATTCAATGCATGTATCAGCAACCCCACCTCAAAAAGAGAACAAAACACAAGGAAACAAACAAAACCCTCAGTCCAAAATGTCAACAATGCCTTCTAGATCTAGAATAATGAACACGGCTTTTTCTACTAAAGTATAAACTCTGAAGGAAAACATGAATTTTACTTTTAGAATAAGGAACCAGGAGTTTATTCCTAGATCTTTTAGGAAAGACTACCTTAATTCATGGTATGGTAATGACTTCAAGCATATACACATACATCTTTTCAAAATGCTATACTAAGAGTACAGGTAAACTAACATTTCATACATTTAGCTGGCCTAATGTAAGTAAGCAATTAAGATTTTTATCATTTTAAAAGTGAAATATCTGCGAAACGAGTAAAATAGATCTGAGCACAACAGGATTATTACAGACTATTAAAACATAGGGCCATCCTGGTACTGTACAATTAACCAGTTTCAAAGTACAGTTTTCTTAAGAGATTGAGAGCATTCTAGAATAAAATTACTCAATGGGCACTCAATTACTAACAATGGTCAAATACATTAATTCCATTAGTGATGTAAGTTTTCCAAAGAACTCACCAAAATAACTGAACTTGCCAACATCATCCCAGGTAGTCATGTAAGACCAGAATTTAAAAGTATGAAGTCCAGGGTATTAAGACTCCAAAAACAGATTTCTTCTATTAAAAATCATTCTGAAATCTAACATATATATCTAACAGGATCCAACAAAGTACAAATATATGCATTAGCCCCTTGATAATTTTAATTAAGTTGGCTTTTTAAATGCCATATGAAAAGACAAATCCCATTTTGGATTCAGAGATTACAAAGAGCAAAAATGTGTTGCTGAAAGATTCGCTCAAAACACGCAACCTTACTGTATGAAAAGGAAAAATAAGTGACTGCTTAAAAAAAAAGCTTTATCTGGTGAGTTTTCGGTAACTTGGAACCAGACACTTCCACTGTACTCCACTTTTTACAATCAAAAGTATAAGTGAATTTCATTTAACTGGGAAAATCAGCTAAAACCAGAATAACTTTTTTCCAGCATATGACTTTGTAACTGTGCTGTCAGTTTTCCATTTTACAGAATATTAAATAAGATTAAAAAAAACATGAATCTGGGGTGGCAGTGGTTTGAAAATTAGGATTCAATTTAAAACAGAACTAGAATCCAAATCTTTTTTGCTAAAATTTTACAACTTTTAATATTTAAATATCTAAATATTAGCAATAACAATTTAATAAAAATGTGGGTAAAATTATTTTAGTTACAAAGTATTACTTTATACTTTGTCATGTGACTACAGCCTTAAAAAGCTTAATAAGTTAACTGAATTCTTCAATGACTCAGGACTTTGTATACGTCATTTTGCATTTCAACCATGATTATATGATCATATTCATATGTATGAGGCTGAGCCAAATATGAAGATATCAGAACATCCCATAGAATTGGTTAATTAAATATACCCCTATGTTATTTGTGTACTTACCTAAAGAAAAAAAAAGGACGAATTTGGTTATGATTACATATAAATTATGTAAGTACTCAAACATCTGGTGAAATCATTATACTTCCATTTTTAAGAACTTCAATTGCTAATGGTTAGGCAGCTTCCAGATATCACTAATAAAATACACGATCATCATTTTAAAAATAATCATTCAGTGCTCCTGATTCTATACATAACCTTTTTTTTTTTTTTTTTTTTTTGGTTGGTACCAGGGATCCAACTTGGGACACCTTGCGCTTTCAAGGTAGGCAGTAGAACCACTGAGCTAAATCCCTGGCCCTATAAATAACTTTTAAATCTAGGCCTTTCTATAACAAAATTCCTCTATGCACTAATTTTGGAAAACAATCTAAACAAAATTCAACTCCACGTTGAGCTAAAATAAAAAGCTCTAACAGAAATTAAATGTCCTCACGAAAATCGGTTCACAGCTTACTCTCATAACCCAACTTTTAGACTTACAATAAAGAATGAAGAACAAAGAATAGAGAATTCCTAAGCATAACTTTCAAACACCTCCTGTGAGCAGCATGAGTAGCAGAATATGCCCGGACTCCCCATCTTACTACACCTTGCTAATTCCATACCAGTATCTAGACCACATCACCATTACAAGTATGGAGTAATAAGGATGACAAGGCATTTAAAATTCTGAACATTCCTTCTGTTACTTATTAAGTATGAGAATAAACAGGTAGATTAAGTATGAGAATATATAGGTAGGTTAACACCAAGACTGTAAAAGCTGTATCCATTTCTTTCAGCTATGTCAAAAACCCCGAAAAACAAAACAACAAACTGGCTTGTAATATTAAAAAAATAAAAATAAATAAATAAAAATAACATGCATGTTGGATGTTAAGAACAAAGAAATAATTTGAATTTAACTTTAGGCAATTAACTAAGATATTCACACAACATATGTATGTCAGTCTCCTATTCAGTCCTAGAGCCTGCAGTATTGTAATTTATTGTGGAACCATAACCAAAAACTTAAATATAGCCACAACATCTATACCACAGCAATGCATAGTACATATAAACTAACAGCTCAAAATAAATTTCTATTACAGTTTTATGCAAATTATGGTATAAGATTATCATCTGCCATATTTCAAAATGGCACCAACTTCACATAACTACATTCCAAGTCAATGTACTAATCAAAAATCTCAATAGTAGCAATTTTTGTGTTATCATTTGAACATTCAAACTCAAGTTGTTAACCTAAAAACCAAACTATGTTATTAATTAAAACTACTGTATATTCAAATGTTAAAGCAGATGAATAGTACAGCAGGAAATTAGGTATTTCTAATTCACAGTTTCAAAAATAAGGGCGCAGCTTTCAAATATGTGATTGCTTGAAATCAGTCACTCAACAACTGCCTCCTTCAATACATGTAAACCATGCTTGCACAGCATTAGGAATGCCTTTAATTTCAGAAGTTCTTACTATTATAGGAGCACCACAAATTTGAAGGAAGAGGCTACAGTGTGAAATGAGCTCACTGAAGGATATGTTGAATAAAATTTCTACTATAATAGAAGGTACTGCAAAAGCTTTGTCTCTCAGCACAGATTCCTTAATCAGGAAAAGCAGTTAACAGTTACTAAGTACAGTATGTACATTAGTTCTATGAGATAGGAAAAACTCTTAACTAAAAAGAAATATTAACAAACTTGCAATAGCTGGCTTCAGAATTTCCCTGAAAACAAAATTCAAAAGCAGACACAGTATTTGTATCTGTCAAAAAGGAATGTAGGCATCCACAAAGAATGAAAGAAAAATCTGGCTTTAAAAATTTCTAGGTGCAAACACATACACAAATGGGTAACTGAGAAAAATTGAGTAAACACTCAAATTTTATATGTGTAACAAAATTCGTAACAGAAAAAAATGGCAAACTTACTGTGACTTGATTTGTTAAAAACATCTGCAAATTCACACTGGCATTAAGAAAACTGAAGTTTCAAAAATTTACTCCTCTCTCCCCCTCTCCAGATACATGTTTTCTGTGCAAAAATAAGTATCTGAAAATTACACTAATAATACTTATTTGAATTTTTGCATTATGAATAATTGCACATGCTGTTTTACAGACAATACATATTTGTAAACTTGCTCATGCAAAATTAGTGTGCAACAGGGATATTGTTAGTTCTCATACTTAAAAAATGTTACCTTAACTTTTTAAAATTGCCAAACCCTCTGAAATGTAACAAATCTAAAATGGATATTCTTGTCTGCCAGCTAAAAATCAATTGTTACTGAAAGAGGAAGTTATACAAGAAACATGGTTTTTATCTTGTAGAATTTTTGATTTTTGAGAAAATGTATAAAACAAAGAAATTCATGGTCACAAAATTTTAACATTTTAATCCTAAACATTACAGGGTAAATAAGATACTGGACCCTCTCTCCACACTCCATAAATCCTAACTTTTAGTTTCCATTTTAAAATGTTGCTCTAACCACTAAAACATCAGTGGTTTTACAACCTTTGAATTATGGAAATACATATTTTTGAAATAAATGCTATAAAAACAATAATGGAAGAAAGCTGAATAAACTGTCGCCATGAATAAAACAAAGTGGAACATTCTGAAGCTTTTAGACACTTCTCTTTCCATGTGTTATGATGAACTTGTCAATTCAGTGCACTGTACAGTCAAAGGTAACGGTCCCCATATTGAACAAGCATCTAACTAGTGTCCATTGATTCCAAATTAGTGGATGATGAATCTTTTTGAATACTTTCAAAGATGGCTGCCAGCTCAGGGTTAGAACTGATCTGTGACTGGAATTCACTCATCAGGGGACTCTTCTCTGCTTCTGGAATGGTTAGCAGTGCAGCTACTGCTCTCATGGCAGATCGCTTTAATTCATCTTGCTTTTCAAATTCCTGCTTTACTGAGTTTGCCTTTACCTATAACATGGAATAAATTTAGATTATAGGCTAGCATATACATTATTACACATTTGTATGCTATAACATGCTCTTCTGTGAACAAATTTTAAACACACTAAAACTGGTAAATAGAGCAACGCTAGGTTTTCACAGGTGTAAATGGTACAGGATATTCTAAGCACAGCTGGTTTTAAGCTTCTCTTCAAATCAGTACCTAAATCTTTTAAAGGAAATGTTGAGACCCTCATAAAAACAGAAAATCTGACAGACATGGCAGAAACAGAGAGAAAACTTCAGTCTTTGATTAACAAGTCACACTTGGCCCTTACCAAGAAAGTATACTTCTAGATACCCTATTATCCACTATTCTTCGAATGCCACATAACATCTCCATGACTTTATTCATACGATTACTTTAATTTTTTTTTAAAAAAGCCTTGCTTATGGCCTTATTGGCCATAAAAAAAATTCCTCCTATGCTTCCCTCCCTAACTATAATTAATACTTCCTTTATCATATAGCAGTACCTCAAAATGTGTCACATTTTTATAGCAATAAACAAATGTTTATAAGAGCAGCACTTGACAGTGCTAAGTTTTATAAAACATTCACAGATAATACATTAATTTTTTAAACAAACTGCTACATAACATGCCAACATAATTACATTTGGAAAACTAGAAATAAAATAAACTAGTAATTATAATTCAAAACATATATGGAAAAGTGATTTTGTCTTGCAGAATTTTTGACTTATAAATGATAAAATTTATAAAACAAAAGAATTCATGGTCACAAAATTTCAACACTTTAAACCTAAATATTATATACTTCATAAATCCTATACTAATTTTAGCCTAAGTTGGTGCTATCAATGATTACCTTAGTTGTACATGTGGCACGTAAGGGCTCAACAAGTCGATCCAACCTCTGTAGCACTGCACTTGGACAAAGTGTAGAGAGTCTCACCAACATTAAAAACGTTAGCATCTATAAAAAAATTGACAAAATTTAAATAATATTTCATTTCTCTAAGGAATATCCCAGTTCTGACAAACCTTTTAAAAGGAAAATGATTAGCATGTACAAGAAAGCTTTATTTTACTATAATCTGCCATTCAGACTTACACAGCTTTGTTTCAAACTTTATCTGAGGTGTATGCTAGAGGGACCTCAACTATCATGTGGTCCTAAAATACAAAACTATGGTTTTCAATCTTGGCTGCAAATGAGAATCACCAGGGAAGCTTTTGAAAAATATTCCTTCATCAAACCTACCTTCAAGATTTTTATTTAACATGTCAGGATAGGACCTTAGATACAATATTTTTAAAAAAAGAGTATGTACAACCATATTTGGAAGTCATTGAACTAAAAATTACTCACCTGGAAGAAAAGCTTTTAGCAGATTTTCAGAAGGAAGAGGGGCTATTATTAAGATTAATCCATACAAGACCTGATAACCCATAATCCTTTTTCTCTTAGGCTATAAGTTTATAGAATTAAACATAACCTATTACTTTTTTGAGAACTCTCTTCATTGAATTTTGGAAGGATCAAGTTACTACTATATATGGAAAAACAAAAGGCTCAATTTCTGTTCTGCTAGTTTTGCTCTTCCTGGCCAGAAGTCCTAATGTAGAGTACATGAAAAGGACAGAATACACTTTTTTTTTAATTTTTCAAATTACCTATTATTTGTATTTAAAATGGAGATGAATATGAAAAGTTGTAAGTAAAGTTCATGCTCTAAACCCAAGAAGCAGTAATCTAGTTGCTTCTAAATTGCTTTGTGAATCTGAAAACATTTGTTACTCTCCAAGACACTTCTTGATAAACAAGTATATTATATTGAAAAACAAAAATCATTCAGGTAAATAACAGTTAGATAGCCCAAAAAAATTAATCAAATCAATACAGGGAAACTTAGAAAATCCTTCATGGTTTCGATTGCAGTTCAACATCAAGACAGGACCCCCAAAAAATCAGATTTCATACTTGGAACAGCAAAACCTGTCGGACTCCGCTTTTGAAGGAAAGGATCAAAGTAGGGACATAATTCTGGCAAAAGCATTGCTTAAAATGCTTTGTGTCCATTCTACTTACTCCTTCAATAAAAAGGGTTTTAGATTTTTCTTGTGTATCACTATTATAGCTTCTAAGATGCCTACTAAAATCTTACAGATAACCCAAATTTTCTCTAAACCCACATGAGTAAATTACAAGGGTAAAAAGTGACGCTTTCTTCTAAAATATTCCATAAACAGTCACAAATACCTTACCTTTATATCATAATGGTCCTTTAAACCATCTTCAACATGATTTAGAAATTCAAAGATATCCAGCCTATCAAGACAACTATCCAGAAGTGTATACATACACTCAAAAGCGGCCTTTCTAATATCCAGACCATCATCAACTGTGTGTTTAAATGGACCCATTTCTACCTGTCAAAAAAAAAAGAACGTGCAGATGTGATATTTAAAAGTAAGAGAAAAAACGTAGATAAAATGTAATCTAACTCACCTCTCTTATAAGCTCCTTTCTTACTTTTGTTTCATTATAAAGATGTGGAAGAACAGTATCCAACAGATCCCTTATTAGTGAAGGCTTGTTATGTGCTGCTGAATTGAACGTAACCAAGGCTACTCTTCTTACATTCAAATCTGGATCTTCCAAAGTTTTTAGGAAATCACCTAAAAAATTTCAGTTACAGTAAATGGAAGATATACAGTTTTTCTTCTAAATTGATTTAGTTTATTATTGTTGGTGTAACTATTATTTCTTCAATGACAGTCATCAAAGAAAATGATGAAACAGTAAGTGAATCATGAAATTTATTTTGGCAGCAGGAAAACTACCACTTTGAAGTTGAGTACATTTTCAATTGATAATCGATAACCTACTCTCCACATCTACAACGCAGAGGGTATATTATTTTTATGGATACATTGTAAGGAGGAGGATAATAGAGAAAAGTAAAACAGCTGAGACAAAGACTAATAACTTCTAAGAGTCTCCGTATAGCTCACTGAAAATGAAAAAAATTTAAGTTTAAAATAAGATGAACTCAGTGAAAACAAACTCACTGCCTAATAAAGATGAGAAACTGTTTGTTAACAGGTATACAATTCATTGAATGACAGAGAAATGTGCCCTTAAAAAAACTTCTCACTTACATCATCACTGAGAAATGTATGAACTTATGAGAGTGTAAAGACATAAAAGAAATTTGAAACCTAACGTAGGACAAATGCCAAATACAGTATCTAGCTACTTTAAAAACAGGCTTAAGTCTACCTCTTTCGGTAAATGAAGAGAAGAAATTACAGACGGTGATCCATCTAAATGGCTCTAGTTTTTCTTGGGCATTTCTTCTAGGAATTCTAGCCAACTTTATTTTTTTTATTCTCAGGTTGTTTCCAACTTATATGGAGTCATGTATACTGGTCCCCTTGGGAACTGGAGGATTATAAGCAATAATAAAAAAGGGGGCCCTAACAGTACAAGTGAGATTAATGTATAACCAAGATGAAACTTTTGACTGGAGAGATAGATTAAGTATCTTTTGCTTCACTCATTAAAAGTAGTCATTCCCAAATTGTGATAGCAAGTACGCAGTTGATTCTAAAGACATGCTGGTTCATTTGTTATTTGCAAAATTATCAGGCAATAATTTCAAGCTAAACAAGGAAAGTATAAGCAAATGCAATTCCCTAGACCTAGAAGACCAGATGGATGGTCAATACCTAATTTTTCTTACCTTTATTCCTTATCAATCTTTTAAATAAAACAATTACCCACAAGCATTTAATTCCTCATCAATAAAAGAAAAACTCAGTCAAGAGTTCTTTAAACATCTTTCCCTGTAAGTTAATCAGCATGCTTATCTGTTTCTTTTCCACTTACCTATGCAGTTCTTTAGTAGTGGATCAATAGGTTGAGGATGATCAGAAATAGTAAACTTCACAGCTGTAACCACTGAACTTCGGGCATATGATGAGCCTAATTAAAAATAAATTACAAGTCTATTGGTGCAGTCCACTAAAGCCTATGAGCATCATCTTCAAACCAGTTCATGTAACACCAGAATCTTCAATTCTTTAAAGATCACTTTGGCCAAAACAAAACAAAAAACAAACCATCTCTTATGGCTCTCAGGCTACTAAAGGAGCAGTTTACTCACCTTATGAAATATAATTCCACTAGATTTCAAAAGAAACAATTTCTCCTGTGAAGGAGGGAACCTGGGAAAGCAGCAATAGAGGAACTAACCCTCACAAGGGAACCAGTTAATTCCATAAATAGCTTGTAAAATTTTCAATTAAAAAAGAAAACAATTTTAAAGAATAAACAGCCACTACCACCTTCTATTTGTTGGAATAGGGCAGACAATGGCAAAATTGAAATCTCTTCTGAGCCCTTTCAACTGAACTAAATATTTTCACTAATTTTAATAATTAGTAATAGTAAGCTGTTTACATTAAAAGCTACAGCTTTTCCAATTGTAAGAAGCAGTAACATTAAAATGTAGTCAGCTGAGTAACTAGTTATAAAATTATAACCATTCTAAATAAAATGTCATTTGAATATGACTTTTCATTACAACACAGGATGCTTGTCATCATGTACAGAACTTTTACATGTAAGAAAATTCAAAGATGGCCTACATTCCTCATTAGGTATCTTTTAAGGCAACCAATTATCAATAATTTTCTTAGGTAAGAAAATCTAGATACTCACCTGATATCAAATAACCCTTAAGCCGTGGAAGGAGAGTTTCTGGATCAATTAGAGTGAGTTTTCCTAGACATTCAGCAACAACATTTCTGGTACCTTCCTCTGCACACTCACAGTGTTTTAGTAATAGGGACCAGATATTTTCAACATATGGTTTAAGGCCCACCACTGATGCAGAGCTAATAATTTCCTTCAAGGAATGAAGCAGAAGATACTGCCTTTTGGGTTGACTGGTTATTTCTTGCAAAACAAATGGCAGATATTCAGGAAGATTGCCCACACTAATGCTGCCTAATGCATATGATGCAGCTGATTTCACTTCTTCACTAGGAGAGGAGAAAGCTTCCAATATTACAGATTTTAGTTCCAACTGACCACTTAAGTCAATATGATGCCCAACTTCTCCAAGAGAAAGGAGAGCTAAGAGGCGAATGGAATCTGTAGATCTTGAGTTCTTGACATCCTGAATGAACTGACCTACTACAGCTGGTCCCTCCTTGGGACATGCTCGAGTAAGGGCAGCTACACATTTGGCAATGGAATAGTAAGACTGCTTATGAGTCAGAGCTGTGCTCTGAGAGTAAACTGGACCAGTCAGCATACGCAGCAAATCCATGTATCCTAAGTTATTTGTTCCAGTGACAACCAGAGCTTGGAAAAAGTCTAGCATGGCACTAAGAGCTCCCCCCTGCAATAAGGGTGATCTTACAAGTCCAATAAGTTCATTGAGAATAGATCCACTTATCTTTGAAAGGGAGGAGGGATACACTTTTGCCAAGGTAGTAAGAAAACTGATAGCCATCTGTGAAACATGCATATCACTTTCACTGATAAGAGGTGGGAGCTCATCTAGAACTGCATCAATCATGGCAGCTGTCAAGCTGTCACTATAGTTTTTAATTAGGATATCTAGAGCAGAAAGGGTTCCCAGTTTCAAAGCTCTCTGGTTTTTCCTGAGAAATGAAGCTAGGATAGGAACCCCTTCTCCCAGGACAGGCCTCAAATCTATCTTCAAAGGTGACCCAGCAATCAGCGTCAATGCCTTCACTGTTGTTAACCGGGTAATTTCATTCTTTAATCTCTCCAAGAAAATCTGAAGTGTATTAGGCAAATCAGAACCCAAATTGTCTCCAAGATTGCAAATAATTTGTCCCATACAGGAAATGGCCCTTTCCTTGACTTCCTGGTCAATGTCAGCTGCTTTTAACCTCTTAATGGTACAAGTAAAGAGATCTTTGATGTAAGGAGTTGCATCAAACGAAGAAGGCTGATCCAAAGGACGGATTACTTTGACAAGCTGCTGAGTAACAAGAAGCGCTTCAGATGTAATCTTATAAAATGGGTCTCCAACACAAGCCACCACTGGAGGGACCAAAGCCTGGACATGAAGATGGAAGACTTGAGGAGTGTGGTTACAGAGGATCACATATAAGCATGACAAAGCATCAATCTTCAAATTCGATGAGCTTGATTTATCATTCAGTGAGAAAATAATTCCTAAAAAAAAAAAAAAAAAAAAAAAAAAAAATAAAAAAAAAAAAAAAAAAAAAAAATCAAGGAAAAAAGCCTCATCATTTCTGTGCAGTTTAAACAAAAGATAAAATTAAATCAACTTATAAAAAATTTTGGGGGAAACTGTTAAAAGTTCCCACCTTCACTATATTATCTCTACAGTAACAGAAATTCACAATCTGTAGTAAGTATTAAAGCCAATGATTTTACACTAAAAATTTGAACTTTTTACTTGCAAATTACTATTTTCAAGATCATTAGATACAAAATTCCAGGAGCCAACTTGTTACAAATTTCCCTTTCAGAGGAAACAATTATTTTAGCTTATCTAAGCCATAAAATAAGAAGTCCATAATAAATTCCCCGAGAGACTGTGTTTCATACCTGGTACAAGCACAGGAATGTGTTGTGTTAGGGCTCCAGGTAACACATTTACCAGTTCAGTTAACATGTTAAAACAACACTGTCGGGTCTTCACACTTTTTTCTTTCATCTGTTTGTGCAGAGCTTTAACGATGTTGGGAACCTGTAATTATCACATACTCATTAACTGGTTTACCCACTGGCATTTCTTCAGTTCACTTACAGTGGGTTATGGGAAATAAGGAGAAAGATATTTATTTTTTTGAGGGGAGAATGGGGTTTGCATTTCTAATTTAGCTCTCTTCTGCTATAACAGACTGTTACAAAAAAACTAAGTTTGTTGCATGTACTCTGTATGTTCACTATGTTTGCCTGATAATGGAATAATCTTCCTTGATAAATTTGAATTATAAAAGGCACAAAACTAGTAAAAACCAAATAATAAAATAACTTTCAAACAAACCTTAGGAATATAATTTATAAATGAAGAACAAATAAAAATTTAATAAAACAAGAAAAATTACAAGTAACCATCAAATCAGTCTTTATGTTCCTTCCACTTTGTGGTTACAATGAAAGCTACTTCAAAAGTAGCTACAAATGACCAAAGATTTAGCTCAGTGGTTCCACCACCTGCTTTGCAAGCACAAAGTCCTGAGTTTGATTCCCAGTACCAAGACAAAAAAAAAAAGTAGCTACAAATTATGTATGCCATACTAACAGAGCTCCAAAATTTCTCAATAACAAAGAAACTGAAAACAAAAACCAACAAGAACACTACAGACACAAGTCACAATTGTGAAACTAGAAACAAAAGAAATCACTCAATTCCTTAGAACATTATCAGAATTCCCATTGAGTCTACTAAATACCCAGCTTCCAGAAATTTTTCTGCTTAAATACTCCACATACTTTATTCACTTGCACTATTTGAAAAGAAGACGGAGTATGTGTTTTCTCCTCCCCTGGTTTAATCTCTTTCAATGTATGTTTTGTAACCTATAAAAAATGGACAGTACAGAATCCATAGAGCTTCTATAGAGATTTCATGTGACAGGAAGAACACATCCAGTATGTACTAAGTATTCAATAAAAGGAAGCTACATAGCACTAACGTTTAAGATTGTAGAAAGAATATCTCAAAGTGAAAAATGTGTACGCTATTAAGTCACAGTTGGCATATGTTAAGCACTTATTATGTAACAAGTACTGTACAATAAAACTACATACAGAGCATTTCATTTCTCATTACCCTGGCTCTAAACTCTTATTACATATTAGAGAGTTGGATTTAATAAAATAAAAAAGTCCAAGATCATATCATTAAATTAGGAGTGAAACTGGCTATGGTTCCACAGCTTTAAGAATTTTTTAATTTACATCTAGAAGTTATTTTACTGAATCTTAAAATTATTTTATAATTGTTTATTGAGAAAATCAAGAATACTTCAGGTAGTATAAATGGTTTATTAGTAAATATGAACATTCAGTAATTTTTATACAACTATATCCTAGAACTTTCTGCTGCTCTGAAGATATTCTACATCTCAAAAAGATTTTTAAAAAATACCTCATTTACTATCAGGATGTTCTCAAACATACGTTAAACCAACCTGACTCTGAAGCATTGTTAAAGGTGTTTCTCCTTGTTCCATTGCATCAGGGTCACACAGCCAACTTTGCACAGGACGAGTTTGCTTCAAAAGGGAGAGGTATGCATGAAAAACATCTGCCTTTACATTCTCTTCCCGCTCTTTAAATCTGGATATCAGTGCAGGAGAGACAGTCTTGTAGAACTCTGGAAGCATTTCATGCCTTGTGCTGACGACGGCATCCAGGCACTTAGCCGCTGCGCGCCTCACTTTCCAACTCATGTCATCATCATCACTGTATTCATCATCACTCCCTGAAGGGAAGTTTTAATGTGAACAGAATATTCATAAGTACATCATTTAATACAGAATTATTCTTGACCAAGGCAGTTAATCGAACTTTTCTTCAACAAAGACAGCAACAGTTTTAAAAACAACTTGAAACAGATCAGAGCTTGTTACTTATGAATATAATTGCACATAATTAACTTGAAAAAAGGATCATGATTGTGCTTTTAATTTGCTAAAATTTCTCAGTTATTGTGGGTTATAAATGCTTGCTTACTTTTAAAATCCACTAAAATCATTAACACATTAAGCTTTAGAATATAAACACTTATAAAATCATAAATTTCCTGGCCTCTGAAAAAATGCAAAGGACTCAGTACTATAGAAAATTCAAACAAAAGAGGAGTCTGTAAGTTAAACCATGAATTGAATCTCTGGTTATCAATTATGTTATAAAAAGAATGGTAACTATCCCTTTCTAATTTTCTGGGGGTTGGGAAAATAGAAGAATCCTGACATCAGCTTTATCATAGGTTTTTCATTAAATTTGTTGATGTGGTATTAGGAAAAATATGCATATTCTCAACCTTTCACAATTCTGTCTGGAGAAACTTTATGTTCTTCATTAGTACAAAAAATGTTTGCTACTTAACAGAGTCCACCATCTAAGATTCCTAATGGTAAAGCTACAACATTTTAGATATAAGCATTAAGAATTACATCTCATTTATGTATATTTAATAGATAACTGGTATGTGTGAAATATCAAAACAATTTTTTTTCCAGGCCTGGGATTTAGCTCAGTGACCCTGCACCTGCCTCACAAAGCACAAGGTCATGAGTTTCATCCCTGGTACCAAAAAAAAAAAAAAAAAAAAAAAAATTCCCTTCTAACACCGTTAGGTAGACCCACTTGAATAACAAATTCAAGATGGTAGCACAAGTAACAGCAGTTTTCATAACAGTCTAAAATTGTATAATGATTTTGTTATTCTTAGAAAATACATCCCTGAAATGATTCCTCAGCCTGTGTGTGTGGAAAGGTGGTAATCTTTATTGGCTTACATATGTTCTAATTATCTTAGTGTTAGTCACATGCAGCCAACTTAGACCTTAGAAGATACTAGGAAATATATTAAAATTTCCCAATCTCTAGTTTACTTACCTCATTTTATCAGACTATAGGAAAACTCAATTCACCAATCTATATTTAAAATTAGACTATTCATTTAAAAGAAAATAAATGAAGTTTTTTCCTTTGTCAACACAATGGTAATCGCCTCCTAGTAATCATAAGCTTTACTGAATACAAGTTTATAAAAAACTAATACATGTCCTAGTCACTGAAATTATGTTTATGAGTCACCATAATATCAAGGTAGAAATGGCATTTAATACCTAAAATTCTTAACTTATAAAGCAGCTGAAGGACCTGGTTATTTAGTGTGCTAAACACCAGTATTTAAAACATAGAACATATAGTACTGCTGTTTTCTTCAAAAGATGTTCATATTGTACCATAAACTAATATTTCCCTTTAATAACATATTAAGTGTCTATTATGTGTTAAGCATTACCCTAAACATTGAAGTAAGGAATCAAGGGAATGTATTTTCGAGTCTTCATGAAGAAGACTGTATTCTAGTAGGCAAAGGCTAGAGGATGTCACAAAGTTATTAAATGTTATAAAAGAAATAAAAATGTTGACAAGGGATACAGGTATGTCAAATGAGGAAAGCTCTGGGGTGAAAGCATATGAGACAAAGGAATCAAGTATGACTTCAAAGTTTTTGGCCTAAAAAATTAAGGAGATAGCATTCTAAGATGGAAAAAAAAAATCAAGGAACAGTTTTGAAGAGGGATAGGGTGAAAAAATTTTAGTTACATATGAACTTGAATTCAAGGAAAGATCTGGATGAAAGAAAAAGTCTGGGTTTTCAGTGCAATGACATTAAAGCTGGCAGACTAGGGCCAGGGATTTAGCTCAGTGGTTCCACCACCTGCCATACAAGTCCTAGGTCCCATGTGAGATTCCCCAGTAACAGAAAAAAAAAAACAAAAACAAAACTGGGAGACTAGAAGAAACCAACAAGAAAACTATGAATACAAGAAGTGAATTCAAGAATTCAGATCTGGAATATTCTAAATTTCATGGTGAGAGATGAAGAATCAGTATGGAAGACCAAAAAAGAGTAGCTACAAAGGCAGGACTACCACCAGGTGAAGTGTGATGTCACAGAAGCTAAGTAAAAAATCACTGAGCCAGAGCAATAGTCAAACATTTGCAAGCATTTGTAATCTTGTCCAACACTGAAGAAATAGGTGCAAGACAGGAAGAGGAGGACGAAATATTAACAGTATTCATTTGAAGAGTTCTATTGTAGAGGAGAGAAAACATGAGAGGACTAGACAGGGTTATAGATTTTTGTAGCTGTTTTTAAAAACATTTAATACATTTAATACAAGTTAAATTATGGAAAGTCATTACATAAACTCAAAAAATCCACTAAAAAGTATTAACTTAGCCATTTAAATTTATTATGATCTCCAATACGAACAGAATCAACTAAACACAAGCAACTCCTATGTCTTCACCATGTTACTCTTTCTAGCATTAACCTACAAATTAATGTGAAATCAATCTTAGGAAGTCTCAGAAATGTTTTAAGTTATTCATGAAAATGGGGACTCAAAATTCAGTACTTTTATGATTATAATTATGAGTATGTAAAAAATATTCAATACCAACCAAACTTCTCTGAATTCATGTGTATTTTTAGATTTCAAAAAAACACTAATTTAGCTTCTTAGAAAAAATACTCTAGAAAATTTAAATATAAAGCCGGGCGTGGTGGTGCACACCTGTAATCCCAGCACTCGGGAGGCTGAGGCAGGAAGATCACTGTGGGTTCGAGACCAGCGTGGGCTACACAGTGAGTTCCAGGTCAGTCTCACTACATAAGTGAAACCCAGTCTCAAAAACCAAAAAAAAAAAAAAAAAAACAAAAATTAAATATAAAAATCATCTCCATCTCCAAAACCTGACCTTTTACAAAATTTGACAAATAAGATTCTTTTTATTTAATGCGAAATACCTTGGTCATCATCATCACCACCATCAGCATCCATAGCATTTTCATCTTCATCTTCATCATCATAATTATAATTTGGATCATAGGTAAGATATTTAAGACAAATGTTTATTATGGTAGAAACATGAGGATATACTTCCTTAGGACATCTGAAGACAAAAAACAAAAGTTGCTTTAAGTTTTTAATGTTTGTTTTTTCTAGTACTAGGAACTGAACTCAGGACCTTGCACTTGCTAGGAAAGTGCTGTGCCACTGAGCTACTACCCTGGCTCTAAAAGCTGCTTTTAAGTAACTGTATTTTTCTCCTTGCTTCAGTATCTATCACATTTTGTTTGTTATTAGCAGTAACACAGGAACATGGTTCCCAAATTGTTCGAAAAATATTTACCTTTCCGATTATACTTCATCAATTTTAAGATAAACTACCTTCTCCTCCATTTTAACTTTGTTGTAGTTAATGTGAGGTAGAATATGTAGAAAATGGTATATGCTCTATCTTTTTACAATGAAGACCAAGCCCAGAAGAGTGTGCTCTTCAGCAACTAGGAAGATTTAAGATAATGTTAGCACATATTCATCTAGCTTGGTCTTCTAGATGTACATCGAGAGGACAGAACACAAAGGCCAACAGAGCCAACAAAGGAATTATTTGTTATTAATGAAAAGAATAGAAATAAATCCTACAATTTAAAAATTTGCTATTAAAACCACTTCTGAAAACTGGGAATACCAAGGAATACTGCCTTCTATCTAGTACATAAACATGTAATTTTTATTAAGCTTTCAAAAAAAAAAATGTTTACTTTTCTAAATAGAGAATTACTGTCCTACCAAACAAAACAAATGTGACAGATCTAAAACAATGGTTTTAAAAAAAACAAAATTCACTGTACATTTCTGATGAGATAATCAATTTATCCTGCTGCTCTCTCAGGACAGATATTATTATAATGACACCTCTCTTCCCTTCCAAAGAATCAAAATAAACCTAAAATAATAAGATGCTTTCTCCAGGTTCTTTAAATAAAGTTTTACCAATGAAAGGGAAACACTTCAAACTAAATGTGATGACCACATTTTAATAGTGAGATAACATTAGTTTCATAGATTGTACTGGCTATCAGTTATTTATTGCCTAATGAAGAAATAAAGTTGGGTATGGTAGTACATGTCTGTAATCTCAGCACTTGGGAGGGTGAGACAAGAGGATTGCTGCGAGTTTGAGGCCATCCAAGCCTACACAGAGTTTAAGGCCAGCCTAACTGCATAGCAAGATCCTAGCTCAAAAAAAATAAAAAAATAAAAAAAATAAAAAAAAAGGAAAAAGAAAATTAATTAACCGCATCGGAGATCCTATTAGCTGTTTCTCCTTACACACCAAAAATTCAGACTTTATTTAAAAATTATAATTAAAAAATTGATTTCTTAAAAACTTACCTTCTCACAAATGATTCAAAGGCTTGAATGCAGTATTCTCTTAATTCATCATCATCTACATTACAAAATTTTACCACCAAAGGAATTATCTTCTCAAGGTACTCACCTAAGAAAAATATACTTCCTTAAAATCTTGCACTATTTTTTTAAAATTAAACAAAACTGTAAAATATTTTAAAATTTCTTACCTATCCTATGACCAGCTTGCCTACTAATAGCAGCAATACATTGTATGTATGTTCTTGTTGTGGACATGGAATCATTTTTGGACAACTCTGACAACAGATGTTCAATAAGATCTACAAAAACTATATTTCCACAGCTCATAACTAGATGGCCAAGAGCTATAATGGTTCTTTTCCTCACTGCAAGCCTAGGGCTGGTCAACTGGGGGAGTAGACAGGTCAGAATTGAAGGATGAAAATTAACAAGAAGTCCTCCTTGCCTTAAAAAAAAAAGAAGAAGAAAACAAATCAATTCAAGCATTACTAAAGCATCTGAACATTTACTAAAATGTCTAGCCTCTGAACTCATTGTAAATATATGCAGAATACAAATTTGGCTGAGAAAAATCCACATTCAGAATGAATAAAAAACTGAATTCTCACTAACTACCAATGCAACTGAAAATCTAAGCTAAATAAATGCAGTTCTAAATTTACTCTCCCAAACTAACTCCTAGAATCCATACCTATATTCTCTTTTACATACTATCTAACCAACTTGCTAGGGAAAACACCTAAAACAAAACAAAACAAAACAAAACAAAAAACAAATACATGTAAAGATCTTGTCACTTTTTTCCTTTCTACAATTTTCTCTACTGGGCATAAGGGATTCAAAACACTCAGATCCTCAGGATCTTTTTTTTTTTTTGTACTGGGGATTGAACTTTGACCCTTGCACTTGTGAGGCAGGCAACAGAACCACTGAGCCAAATCCCTGGCCCAAAGTTTTTTGTTTTTCTTTTTTTGGTACTGGGTCTTGAACTTGGGACCTTGTGTTTGTGAGGCAGGCAGTAAAACCACTGAGCTAAATCCCCTGCAGGATCTTTTGACTTCCTTCCTCTCAGTTTTTCTCTATATACTTATAGACCAAGTTTCACTTATCACATTGGTCCAAAATTACACTTCTATATTGCCTCACAAGTACAGTTCAACAAATCAGCAGTACTCAAACAACCTATAATGTGCCAAAACAGTGCTAGGGATCAAATCACACAAGTAGATTATTACTGTTTATCAAGTATAAATTCTCATCTATCTCAACATGATCCAAATCTACCAGAGAATGATTTTCTACTACTTTTCAGTTTTTCTTTTTCCCTCATTGAGTTTATTGGTACATTTTACATATACAGTATAGTTACATTCATTACTGGGATCCTGTACCTTTACATGACAGGTCTTGGTTCTCATTTTTTCCCCTTGTCCCTGCCCTTCCTTCACCCCCTCCTTCCCTCCCCATTTACAAACATTTTATTTCCATTTTTTCATTTTCTCCTATTTTTTTCCTTTCCCTTATTACCTTTCCCCTACCCTTCCCACTTCCCCTACACCTTTAGCCCTTTTCTTCTTATTTCACATTGTCAATTATCTCATTAGGATCTTATGTACTATTATAGTTTTTCACACCAGAGAAACTATTCGGTATTTACACATGTGTGACTTATTTATTTCACATAGGATTATATCCTCAATATGTATCCATTTTCCTATAAATGAATCTAATTTTTCTTTCTTTATGGCTGAGTAGTATTCCATTTTATAGAAAAAATACATCTTCTTTATCCAGTTTCCAAATGATGGGCAAATGGGCTGTTTCTACTACTTTTCTATTCATTCTGTATTTGGAAAGCTAGAATACATTGTTTCCCACTTCAATTCTTAGACCAATGGATTCTGCACCTGAACACATCCATCTATTGAAGTGCTTTTCCAAATTCTCCATAAAAAAAAATATTCCTGAATATACTTATTAGTCTTTAGTCCCACTTTGTCTTTACAGATATTTATGTTCTGGTTTCCTACAGTAAAGCATAAGTTCTTTGTGTGGTGCCAGGATGACAGCTCCTCACTTTATGTATTTCCATGTTTTATATATACATTCTCTTCCACCTGAAGTTACTCAGTTCTTTTTAAATCAAACTGAATTAGCCAAATAGCATATTCACAAATAATGAAGAACTAATAACTACAAAATCAAGGATAAACTAAAACTGATGGGTTCTTTAGGGTATTTTCTCCTAAGAATTGCTCAAGTCTGTCCATTACCCCCAAGCTTGACTTCCAAGAAAAAGTGGAACAAGAACAAATGAATTAAAACCAAGGAAAGGAGACGTTACCAGAATCCCTGCAGTAGGTCCTGGTCTCCTGTGAGCCCCAATAGCACAAAGCAAATTAAACAGTAAAGACACAAAAGGAGTCCTAAAGAAGTATCAGGGGATTTTATAATTGTACCAAATGTCTCAGAGGGTGGTGGTGATTCTATGACCATGAAGACCTTAGGTCAATGAGGAGTTTAAACCGATTAGGATGATAAGACAGCAAAGATAGTCTTACAACAGCAGGTGGGGTAAGTTAGGCTGCTAAGGAATTTGTCCCTCCCCAAGTGAAACCTTTCTCTTACTAGATTTTCAAAGAACCAGATGTCTTATACCACAGCACTGTGGAACCACTGTGGTCTCAGCTGTGATGGGAGGGAAAAATGTAGTTATGTTTCGGCATGTCATAGCCGGCCTACAGGCAAGAAGACCAGGCCTACTCATAATTTAATTGTGAAATTATTTTTCCCCAAGATAATGTAGAATGGCTCCTGATAGCTCCTCCCAAAACATGTCAAGATTATAATTAGCATTTGTTTAACTAGAAAATTTGCAACTCCTATCAGCTAAGTAGATCACTAAACTTAAGGATATAAATAAAAACAAACTATTTTGAAAATTTTTAAATCACAAATTGTATTACCCTACTTTTGTGAATTATATATGTTTGCTATGCAGTATTATATAAGTATAATTAATGTGCTTCCCCTCATCTTCAACCAAACACATTTATAAAATAATTTCAACATGAGTAATTTTGGATCAAGTTTTATTTTACTTATTAACCAGGAAGAAAATTTTAATAAATTAGCATAATATTTGTATTACAAGTAATGCAAAAAATGGCAACATTTACCTGCTCAACATATCAGCCATAATATCTAAGGCCTCTAGCTGAACAGAGACATCTTCTTGCTTTGCTATTGCACTGGTAAGACGTCCAGTAATCTTTTTACATACATTTGCAGCCAATGCAGAACCTGCATAAATAATAAAGTAATAATAATTTCATAGCAAGCATGTTGAATTCTACCTTATAATCATGGTAGTTATCAACTGTTGTATTATTCTAAGCATGACTAAAACACTCAAAAGATCCATGCCCCAAAGTACATATTTTAAAATAGGATGCTTTTTTCAATAAAATAACTTACTAAACAAATGAGAATTAGAGATAACTATAGAAGGGGCAAACAAAACAGATTTAACAGATTTCACTAGATAACAGTGGAAAGTTGGCTATAGGGCTAGTGGTATCTGTAATGCATATATTGGTAAACTGAAAAACAGCAATGAGAATTCCCTCTATTTCAGACCTCTTTTCTACTAATCTATTCTTTTAAATATCTGTGAATTAAAATCACAATTCTGTGCCCCGATGACTAACAGCTTCTTTAACTTCTAATATAGTCCTTTGCAACAGAGATTCCATAATTTCTTCATAAAGCAGAAATGTAATTCTAGGACTCATATGTTTTAAAGCAAGTCATGTTGCTAGTGAGTGGTAAAAGTGAACAACTGAAAGTATCGATAGTTAAAAGAATTCTTGTTAAAGTCAGAAATCAGCTAAATACAACCATGTTCCAATAAGAGGAAAAAAATGAAGAAAATATCAATATACCTAATGAATTATAATACACTAGAGAGCTGGTGGAATACTTGAAATAAATGACTACTTAATGGTAAACTGGCATAATACAATGGAAAAAATATTAGTTTGTGATTATAAGATAATAGGTTTGAATCTCTGTCTAATTAGGAAGTTAAAACTTTGGATGAATTAACCTAATTTCTGTTTTTCCATCTATATACTAGATAGGATATTATGATAGCTCTCATATGGCTGATGTTCAGACTAAGTGAACATTCAGTACTTTAGCATAAGTATATTAATATTTATTGAGCAAATTAATGAAAATAACATATCCAGATGACATTATTACCGATAAAAATCTCTCCTTAAAATAGAGAAATAATTGCATCCCATTTGCAGATGGGAGAGTAACTCAGGTGGCTAAGTTGAGCAACTACTTTACTTAGTAGTCAAGACCATTGAAAAACTTGTATTACCCAGACATTTCTGTCAGGAGCCAAAGGGTAATTAACTAACAAATTCTTTAGTTTTAAATTTCAAAATAACCAAGTAGTAGTTGTAAAAGGCTCAGATTTATTTAAAGCTACTAGTAAACCAAATTCGATGCTAAGCTTATTTCTAAGAAAAATAAAGCTTGAAATTTTAATTAAAAAAAAATTTAAAGGGATTCCTAGAAGCACCTTATAGGACAGACACCACTCTCCCTTCCTGGGGGTAGGGGGAGGAGGATGACGGAGAAATACCTACATGTGAAGAAAAAAAGAAGAAAAGATGCTGTTGCTTACCACTGGAAGCTGGAGGAAGTTCTCCAATTACTGTTTTAAGGCCAATACTTGAAATATCTCGAAGTTGTTCTTTATCAGAAAGCATGTTAGTACAGAGGGTATCTACAATTGTCTCTACTTGGTATTCTTTCACCTTACTCACTAAAGGGCCAAGACTGTAACATAAAGAAGAAAAATTCTTTTTAATAGCTAGATAAACATAAAAAACAGAAAACATGTAAATGGAAATATTAATTTGTCTGCCTAGCAACTGACAACTACACCATGCATCTATCATAAGTAGTATACACGTAAGGATATAAAATAAGACTCTTGACTGATGAATGTCTTATAGTTGGGTTTCCAGTTTTTCCCCCACATACCCTTCAAATAAAGAGAAATTTACCAATAAAAAGGCTAATTAGGCATCTAATGCTAACAAGGTTTTTACATACAACTTCCGTATCAGTGTCACTTTCACCTTCTCTTGCTGTATAATATAAACAACACCTCAGAAATCAAAAGAATTTCTAATGTCCTTGAGTCCTTTATGTAACACAAAGTTCCTTTTGTTTAAATTTGAGAAGCTTCAAATAACTGGCTACAATAATCAGAACAAATGGTGCTATGCAATGCTTCCAAAGCCTAGTGCACATACCCTTTTCTGTTAATTATTTTATACTATTATCAGTTTCCATGATGCCCACTAGTTGAACCACCCCTTGAAGATGAAGAAACATCTTTCCTTTATGTCTTTATCACAAACGTTTTAGCACATATTGTAGCAGCTAAGACTGGCAACTTTGATCAAGAAGCCACTGTAAAGATTACTGACAAACAAAGGAGGTATGGCTCCCATCTTCTTCAAAATTGACTACCGAGTTAGTGAGGTAAGGAACTCATAACTATGACATAAAGAAGGCATTTACTACCTTACATAGTTTTTCTTTCTTTCTTTTTCTTCTTCTTTTTTTTTTTTTTTTTTTTTTTTTTTTTTTAAAAAATTTGGTTTTTTGAGGCAGGGTTTTACTATGTAATTCAGACTGCTCTGGAACTCACTGTTTAGCCCAGCTGGTCTCAAACCCACAGTGATCCTCCTGCCTCAGCCTCCCGAGTGCTGGGATTATAGGTGTATGCCACTACACCCGGGCCTTTTACATACTTTCTTAAAATAAAACTTAAATTTAACATTAGCCTTCACAGAACACACTAACAACACTAACAGTCACACTTTGGTTTTAAAAAAAAAAGCATTTTAAGAGGGAAAGACAAATTATAAAACTGAATTTAAAAAAGCAAGATCTAGGGACCAGGGATTTAGCTCAATGGTACCAAGCCTGCTTCATAAGCACAAGGTCCTGAGTTCGATCCTCTGGTTCCAAGGGAAAATAAACGCAAAATCTACCTGCTATTTACTAGAAATAATTTACAAGTCAACAGAGATAAAATGAAAAGTAGTAAAAATGATATTTTATGCAAAATACTAATGTTCACAAGGCCTCAAGTGGCTATATTAACATCAGAGAACATATATTCCAAGAAAAGGTACATTATAAGAGAAATACTTCGTATTCATAAAAGGGTTAAACATCATGAAGACTGAACGTAAATGAATGTTATAAATATGTATGCATCTAGTCACTGACAAAGATGCTCTGACCAAGTCTTAGTTAGGCTCCTCTGAGAGCTTTTCAACTAGGCCTTGACCTTGGCCACTATCCTTGATGGGCCTCTGGAGTCAAGAAATTTCCTCACCTTTGATACCCAAAACAATGTATTTAAAAGTGGAACTTTAAAAATAATCTCCCCATTTCCTCACTCTGCTGGTTGACTATATCAATCTCCACTTATGTTTACTGTATTCAGAGTTGAGACTGATCTTTTTCCCCTTCTAAAGTAATACTGACACCTTGCACAACAGACCTGAAGAAAGTCTTCCTTACTGTGACAACAAATGTCAGTGAGTTTTCACACAGTTTTAAAAATGCATAAAGAGAAAACTATCATAGTTGGGAAATTTTTAGTCCCTCTTAGTAGTCCATACATTATACCCTCACAAAAGACAAGATCTAAATCTAAACACTGTCAACTATCTTGAACTGACATTTGTAAAACACTTTAACAACTGCAGAATGTATTTTCTATTCAAGTGTATACATTCACTGAGACCTACCATATGTAGACTAGAAATAAATTTCAATGAATGTTAAAAAAAAAAGTATCCAGAAATTAAATACCACAGTGGTATTGAATTAGAAAGCAAGAAAAAAAAAGCATCTAGATGACCTCCAAATATTTGGAAATTATTTCTAAATGATGCATGGATTTTAAAAAGATCACAAAGAAAATTTAAAATAAATGATAATGAATACACCAAAATGTGAATTAGGAAGTCAAAAGGAAAGCAGTAATGCAAAAAAAAAAAATCAGTGAAATAGGCAAAAAACAGAGAAAATCAAAGCCTTAAATCAGCTCTTCACTGGTAAAACTAATGCCTAAGAGAATCAAAATCAAGGTTTAAAGAGGAATATTTATTGCCGACATGACTGTTTAGGCAGAAAACTGAGGGCTCAACAAAAATTCCTCTAATAAGTACGAGATACTAAGAATTACAGTTGACTCATTAAGATATAGATTCTGCTCAAATATTTCTATAGCTTTGGGGCCAGGTATTTAGCTCAGTAGTTCCGCTGCCTTCCTTGCAAGTGCAAGGATCCAAGTTCAAGCCCCGGTACCAAAAACAAACAAAAAAGAATGACTCTAAATATTTCTATATCTTCAACACAATTTCAAAACTTGATCAAGTTTATTTTTAAAAATAGAAATCAACAAGCCAGGTGTGGTGGTGCACAACTGTAATCCCAGCACTCAGGAGGTTGAGGCAAGAGGATCGCTGTGAGTTCAAGACCAGCCTGGGCTACATAGTGAGTTCCGGGTCAGTCTCAACTACATAATGAGAACCCGTCTCAAAAAACCAAAAAAGCAAACAAACAAACAAGAAATCGACAAAATGCACATGCAACCTTTAAAAAAAATTACTCCTGGGAAAGAAGAATGTAGCTGGAGAGTGTAGGCTACCTAACTTCAGACTTACTATCTATCTACAATAGTTTCTCAACCAGAGGTTGAATTTTAATCTCCAACAGATTATTTTGCAATTGCCTGTTGATATTTTAGGTTGTCACAACTGGGGGAGGATGGAGAGCTATTGGAAAACTGCAAAGGACACTGCTAAACATCTTACAATACAGATAGTTCCCACAGCAAAAACTTATGTTACAAGAAATTAGCAGTGCCAAGATTGAAAAACCCTGAGCTACCCTAATACAACAACACCCATACTTGTGTAAGAACAGACAAGTAGACCAATGAAACAAAACAATCTAGAAATAGATATATACTTTTAGAGTCAACTGATTTTCTGGCAAAGATGCCCAGGAAATTTAGTAGAAAAAGGCAAGTCTTTTAAATGGTGCTGTGACAACTGTGTATCCACATTAAAATAAATTCTACCACAGACCTTCCACAAAAATTAATTCAAATAATCACAAAACTAAAAGCATAAGATAAAATTATAATGACGGCTAGGAGAAAATCTTTGTAACCCACAGTAAACAAAGATTTCTTAGGACTCAAAAACCACAAAAGAAAAACTTTAATTTGCAGATTAAATCAAACTAAGCTCATTTTAACGCAAATTAAATACTTAAACTCATCAAATTAGAAGGTACTTCAGGAAAATCGTACATACACTCTCGAAAACATTTGGATGTTTCTTTTTTTTTTTTGGTACTAGGGATTGAACTCAGGTCCTTGCACTTGCAAGGCAGGCAGCAGCGCCACTGAGTTAAATCCCTGGCCCTAATTTGGACATTTTTAAAAAAGTTAAATGAATAGAAAATTCATTCTTAGGTGTCTACTAGTAAAAATAAAGGTCTGTATCTTAAAAAAATGTTCATTTATTCATAATAGCTAACCTCTGGAAGTCAAATGAATAATCAAATTATATCAGTGAACTACTTAGTCACTGAGCTATTTAATCATTACTAAAAGGCATAAATTACTAAAATATAAAACGTGGATGTATTTCACAGATGTTACAAGAACAAAAGATAGACATAAAACAGCATACATTACATGATTCCATTTATATGAAATTTTATTAACAGGCAAAGCTAATTTAATGGTGAAAAGTGAATAGTGGCCTTGATTGAAGATGTATGATACAAGGATACAATTTTACCTTTTCAAATGGTTACCCAATTTTTTGGCAAAAGGTCCACCTTTTCCCCAATCATGCCAATTTAACATAGCTTCACACTGTACTTTACTTCATTGGTCCATTAATACCACACGACCTGCTTTATTTAGAGACATGGGACTAACACATACCCTTCCAGTTCCATCAATTGTCCTACTTTTTCAGGGTTTTCTTAGCTATCCTGCATAAATGCTCACCCCAACGCCAATATACTTTAACATGTCTATGCTGGGACTGTACATGCATAACTGTGTCAGCAGGTGTCTGATACCACCCAATGGGACTATCCCACACTGCCCAGTAGGACAGTCACACATGTACCACTACTGGTTCAAGCAAGCAGAAACATGTTAAAATCAATTTGTCAGCCAGATGTAGTGGCATGCATTTTTAATCCCAGCATGGGGGAGACTGAGGCAAGCAGGCTCACTGTGAGTTTCAGACCAGGCTTAGTGACACAATAGCCTGCGCTACAAGACCCTATCTCAAAAATTAGATAGAATAGAAAAATAGAATCAATCCATCTAACTTCAATTAGGTTAGAATTAATTTAACATGGAAAGAAATGACAATTTTATGATGAGCTATCCTATCTTAAGGATATGGGATGTCTTTCCATTTCCTCAAATACATTTTTGTATCTGAGAATATTTTAAACTTTTTCTCTCATAAGTTTTGAAAAAGTTAAAATTGTAATCTCATCTTATGCAACATACTCATTCAAGGTTGCCACTAATAACATTTGCTACATTTCTTCCTACATATTATGTTTTTCTGATGCTATTAAAATCAATATTTACTTCGATTATATTTTCTAATTCATTACAAAAAAATAAAACATAATATTATATTATCTAATATTCTGGAAATCCCATTTGGTCATGGTACATGACTCTTAATATAGTGCTACATTTTATATTTAACATTTTAATGGAGCTGGTCTTTAGTTTCCCCTTTTTGGTGCTACCTATAGTCAGATTTTATTATCCATAATTGGCTTAAATAAAAATCTGGAACATTTTCAGAATTACTCTGTTCTGGAACACTACTAGAACTATCTGTACTGGAGTTATCTGTTCTTTAAGGTTTCAAATACAGACCTGAACATTTATTTTAGGTGGCAATTCTTAAAACAGTTGGTTTTCAATTTCTAAGATTGCTTAGTAATTTATCTACTAAGATTTTTCTACCTTCAAAAATCAGTTCATTTATCATTTAGCCACTATCATGATTTTTCTCTCCTAATATATTTGTTTATATCTTAACTCCTTTACTTTCTTGAATATATAGTTTCTTTGCCAATCTCTTTTAATTGTTCAGTACATTATTTTGGACAAAGCTTAATTTTATTTAAGTGCGTGGCAAAAATTATAAAACAAAAACTTAAAGTAAAATACTGGTTCATTCCAATTATTCTACAATATTTTTTGAGATGTTTTTATTTTAAATTTTTAAATGTCCCAAGTTAAAAAATTTGTAATGCATGTTTATAAATTCTATTAACCAAAGATTTCTCTCTTTTTGCCTGTCTTTACAAGCAGATACGAAAACCTTTAGCTTAAAACAAATTTGAAACCTTTGTTACGAATCCAATAAAGAAGCAATAGGACCATGCTTTAAACTGATACTAAATATATATAATATGATATAATTAAATGACATAATTCCATTGTTTAAGAATGAAACTGTTATACTTACTACTAACTCACTTCTGTAGTTTGGCCCTCATAAAATAAACTAAGAGAATTACCGAAAATTCAATTTCTCTATCCTACTAAGTAACCCAACTGTGAATGAAACTCCTAGCTCTACTGTACTGCTAATGACAATTAGAAATTCCATGAAAGATTCTAACTATGTTATCATCAATGTTTTAACTGCTTCCATTCTTTGTTAATAGTTTTTCTTTTCCTTGAACATTTGATTTTTAAATTTCACCCCCACTGGAATATAAAGACAAAAGCCAAGTAGGCCTTTCAATGCAACTGACAAATCAAGCTGATAATAAAGCAAGTGGTAGAATAACTGGAATGTCCTATATATGTTTCATAAGAGCTCAAAGAAATACTGTAAAGGGCACATTATTTTATATTCTATAAATTAATATACTGCATGTACCATCTACAAGCAATAAACATTCACTACCATCTAAACATTCTAAAAAACAAAACAGAACAAAAACTCCAGAAAGATAATACAAGAGCTAAGATAATGATCTATCAATATTTTAAGTGAGGGGGAATAAGATTAATGTAACTCACCATTTGACAGCTAAATTCTGTACCTCACCATTTTTATCTTCCAATAACTTCAAAATCATTTTCACTACTTTTCTTTCACTATCATCATCCAATTTGATGGAATCTTTCTGCAGTTCTGTCATCAAATCATTCGTAGCCATAAACCTATTAAAAAATTAAAATGTGTTAATTCAAAAATTTTAAAGTTTTAATAAAATGACTTTTCAGGTCCAAATGCTATAGCATTTACTCAAGAGGAATACAGTACATTTTATAAAATTTCATCTACTTCAAACTACCAAAGAACAAGGTAAAAGCATATACTTAAAATTCACTATTTTTCAGATATTTCAAAAGTCCTAATATGCTCTTTTATTACCACAGGCCATCATTAGGTAACTAACATTATCCAAAATTATCTTCCCCAGGTTAGTCTTGATGTCAAATTACTAACAGAACCTACAGTGAGTGCTTGCTCATTCCAATTAATTGTATTGCTCCTGTTAGGGATAATAAAAAGGTTCTCTTTTTATTTGTGTAGGATTTTCTCTGGGAAGTCCTTAACCACAAACATTAAGAATACTTTCCTTTTATGACATTTTTGTATGCTGCACCAGGAGCTACATATTACAAATTACTCTACTGAAAAATTTCTAAAACTAATCGCTTTCCTATCCCAACACTTGTCAATAGGTACAGGTTTATTTTCAAAAGGTGAAGAGGTAACACTACAAGTTGCCTGACCTGACATGTGTATCCCTCCCCTAAGAACCAAAGCCTAAAAAAATTCAAACTGATCATCACCTAATTTCAAGTTTAACAAAAGGGCTGTATACAGGTTTAAGGTAAACAGTCATCTATTTTTTTTCTCATATATATTACCAGACAATTTATTGTATTAAATTAGTTTCTTAGCATTTGAAGCAATCATATTCAAAACCCTAAGATTGCTTTAAAGTCAAATGAACTTTTCTCATAATTCTTGGCTCCATCTATCCATGAAAATACAATTAAAGTATTTGCTACCATCTAACTAGATCTGGCTTCACTAAAAGGCTAGTATTTCATGTTTTATATTCTGTAAGTTGATATATTGTACATACCATATACAAGCACTAAGTATTCACTAATCACCTAAAAATTCTAAAAAATGAAACAAAACAAAAACTCCAGAAAGACAGTACAATATTTACGATAACTACCTATGTTTAAATTAACAAATACAGTTGTCAGGGATTTAGCTCAGTGGTTCCAGTGCCTGTCTCGCAAACTCAAACACCCAAGTTCGATCCCTGGTACCCCCACTCCAAAATTAACAAATACAACTTTGTAACATTTATTAGAATTTAAACAACTTTGGAGATAGTCTGTTAATATGGGCAATACATTACATGATAAAGATTAAAACAGGTTAGCAATTGATTATTCCTACAGTAATTTTAAAGATAATTCCAACAACTAAGATTTCACTTAACATTGATTTGTCATAGTTTTAAACTCCAGGGAAGCATGCTGTTCAATATAGCATATAGTTCTATAAAACAGCTTATAAAGAAAAGTTTATATTCATACTAAGACAAAAAGAAATAAACTAAGCATATGCTTTAAAAATGTGGCAATTCTAATTGGAAGCTCTTGCCCATTACTAAATGACAAAAATCAAAACTACATTAATTTTCATTAATATTCTAAAGTAGAAAAAAACTGCTAACACATTTAGTAAGGTACTTTAACAAAACATTGAAAATATCTTAAACATTTTACATAAGTACATTAAGTAACTATGGTTATTAAAACCCCTATGGGCCTTTGCAATGCTAGTTATCTGCCTCAAAAGAACAAAGTAATTATTAAACAGTAATTATCAATTTAAGTACAAAGCAGATAAGCCCAAATAAAAAGTTGATTTATGGCCCTGAGTTGGTTCTACTAGTATATAGAGATATTCCTTTATTCATCACTTACTTATGCACTGCCTATTATGCTAGAAAGCCATAAGAGTTAAGGGCAGGGAAGAAAAAAGGTAAAAATAAGCTTTGGACCCTGAATTTATATTTTAATAAAGAAGTCTACTAACTTTCAGAAATCTTTGATTCGTGGTTAAATATCTTTCTTAAAAAAGTTGAAATGAGGACTAGCAAAATTAGTGATACTATTTTTAATCATTAGAAAAACTGGATTGAGATATTGTAATTTGGGTTACTTCTCATTGGTGATCCTGAAACCAGAAAGGTCTGCGAATATTTTTTTCCACTGATCTAGAAGTTGTTTGACCAGTTTGAGAGCTGTCCATAGCAGTTAAAAGCTAACTTGGAAATGGCTCTTAAATAGACATTACTGTTTTAAGTGTAGTTGTAAGGGTTGAGATGATATACATGCAGACTCAGTCTTTTCCTCTTACCAATCTAGTGGGACAAACAGGTAAATAAATAACATTGTTAAAAAATTTAAATACCTAAGAGCATATGAAAATGATGACATCAAAAAGCGGCCTGTTTAGGGCTGGGAATTTAGCTCAGTGGAACCTGCCTGCCTAGCAAGCACAAAATCCTGAGCTGGATCCCCCACACCACAAAAAAAAAAAAAAAAAAAAGGAACTGCCTATTTGGACTTCAAGGGACAAAAGAAGGACTTCATGGAAGGGGATTGAGATTTTATTTTCCTTTTCAGTGGTAGTGGTGGTAGAGAGCAGTAGAATTCCTCAAAGTAAAAGACTATGGGGGAGTTCAGTGTGGCAGGAGCAAAGAAATCTAGTAAATAAAGAAATCTAACAGGAAGACGATGGAAATACAGACTGAGGTCAAGCTGGGAATGGTCTTATACATTCACTCGGTACATAATGAGAATCTTCTATGCATCAGGTGCTGTATTCACTGCTGTGGATAAAAAGGCTAGCCAAAGCAGACACAATTCCTACTGTTTTGGAGTTTACATTAGTCTGGTAGAAAGCATACTTTTAAAAAATTGCATAAATCAGTAAATACCTAAGATAATTACGAACTGAGATAAATGCTATGAATGAAAGAAATATGTCATCAAGAAAAAACAATGGTATAACAAAATAACAGCACAGACCGAAGTGGGGATTATTTTTCAAGGAAGACTAAGACCCCAAGAGGAGGTAGAGGTATTCAAAAGTGGGTAGGGGGAAAACTGGTGCCAAGTAATAAAGTCACACAAATTAAAGAGACTTATAGATCATATCATGACTTTAGTATTTATTATAAGGAGCTATGGGAAGCTACAGTATGATATATGGGACATAGATGGGAATTAGTGGAATAATTATTTGTCTTTCATAACCACTACTCTAGCTACTATTTGGGACAACACTTTGGAAAAAAATTAAGCTTTAAACAGCTAGACTAAATGGGGGACCAGTTAGGAGAACTACTGCTGCAGTCTTAAGAAATTAAGGTAGCTTGAATTAGTTAACAATAAACAGGGCCGGGGATTTAGCTCAGTGGTTTCGCCACCTGCCTTGCAAGTGCAAGGACCCGAGTTTGATCCCCAGCACCAAAAAAACAAAACAAAAACAAAAAAAAACTAGAGTTGACCCTTATTACTTGCAGGTTACATGTACAAATTTTCCTATTTGTTAAATCTTATTTTTAAGCCCCAAATTAATACTACTCATTTCAAAATCATTTACAGACAAAGTGCACAATGGTAGTTGAGTTACCCAACACAAAATCTGGTACAGGAGCTGTCTCTTAGTTTCCTAGATACTATAAAGTATATTCTTCTCAGCCTATATTGTGCCATGTTTTTCACATTTGTACTTTCTGCTAGTAAGTTTGCTGTTTAATATAGCACTCACACATAGTACTTAAGTGCTACCTAGCATTCCTAACTGCAAGAAGGCTGTGCTATATCTTCTGGGAATAAAAAAATATATGGTAGATATGCTTTATTCAAGCATGAGCTTATGGTGTAATTGACAGTAAGATTAATGTTAATGAATCAATCATACATATTAAATAAAGTATCTTTAAACAGAAGCATACACAAAATAAGATTAAGACTCAATGAACTCAGCAAAATGCTATGACCAGGGGCTTACAAGAATCTAACCCTGTTATTCTCCTAGTAGCAATAGTTCAGTAATTCAGTGTTTGTGTTCACATTATAGAGAATAATTACTACAAATAATGATGGCTATGTGAAATCATAAGGTAAAACTGATAGTTCTTCAAAATGGATTAGATATTGGTATAGTAAAGGATGAGCTAAGAAGACAGAAGAAGGAAGAAAAGTACAAGACCTGGTACAAGAGAATGTTACTGTGCATTCACTGTAATACCAGATGGTACAAACACTTATTTAATACTAGAATGGGAAAGTCCAAATCAACTACAAACTATCTTGAATGGATATGTCTTTTAATTTAAAAAAAATCTCAGAGTGAAGATATGAGCATCATGAATTAATGAATTAATGCAGTAAAGCCCAACTTAGTCTGCCACTGGCCATAAACAGAAACAAAGAAGACAGAGAAAGAGAGAGGGAGGGAGGAAGGGAGTGAGGGAAGAAATGAGGGGAGGGGAGGGGAGGAGAGATGAAGGACAGACAATCCCTAACATTTAGAAACAACCTCAATGTTACTAAAAACTAATTTGATTTTTACAAATAAAGCATATCATTTTTTAGACATAATCTCAGAGAAAGTCGTCAAACATGGTCACTAAGCAACACCAATTGCAAAATAAATAAATAAATATAATCAAATACCCCCCCCTTCTCCAGTTAAATTAGTGACTGCTTACTGCTCAGTCTGCAAACCCTATGTAATTTATTAAGATGGCAAGTCATAGAATTGCTCTTTCTTACACTAACCAATTTAAAGCAAAACTCTGCTCCCTTAGACCTTTTTCAAAATTACCCAAAGAAACAGGTTCCTTCTGGCAATATCTTACCGAGACATCCCATGATATGCAATTAATAAGCCAAACTTGTGCCACGAATGTTTATAAAATTAAATTCAGGAGAGGGAAAAATGCTATTCAGAACTTAAATATCATACAGACGAGCAAAGAAGACATCCACTAAGTCAACTGTTTGAAATTTTAGGGAACGTAGTTTGTGATCTCACACAACAACCAAGATGTTTGTAGTTTATCTTATAATTAGTGGGAATTAGTTGGGAAGGCAAGAATCATTAAGGATCAGCTATGATTAAGGCAAGAATATTTAAGGATCAGCTATGATTTTTATTATATTTAATGGCTAGAATGAACAGAGCCTAGATTAAGAGGCCTTTGACATGAATACTGTCTTGAGAAATATTCATCAGAGGGAACTGCCCGGCATGGTAGTGCACACCTATAATCCCAGCACACAGGAGGCTGAGGCAGGAGGATCGCTGTGAGTTCGAGACTAGCCTGGGCTACATAGTGAGTTCCAGGTCAGTCTCAACTACATAGTGAGACTGTCTCAAAAAACAAACAAACAAACAAACAAACAAACAAAAAACATCAGAGAGAACTAAAGAAGAGAAGAAAGGTCAATGAAAGGTAACAGCAAGGCGTCCTATTTGGGAGATTTTGGGAATATCAGTGTAAAGAACTGCATTAACTTCTATGAACATAGTAATGGACAGTCGCAGTATAAAACCTACACAGCCAGCTTATTCTGCTCAACTGAAAAGCACCTGAGGGGAAAATTTATTCTTTACTTAAATGCAATAAAAGTAGAAATAAAGTTAGATGTCTAAACCACTTAAAAACTGTACAATGAATAACTTCTACAATTCTTGATTCCAGAAAAAAGCTAGATAGCTAGATGACATGGGCTAACTGTATTGCCCAATAAATCACATACTTTTAAATATTTTGCATAAATACCACCATTACCCAGTTTTCTCATTTATTCCCTAGAAGGGTATGCACTAACTTAGAATAATCTTAACACTGTTTGTGTAAATAAAACTAATTTTTGTTCATCTTCCAAGTTTCCTATGTGATATCCCTTTTTCCAGTTTTTTGGTAGTGAACCCTACACTGCCAATAAGTTTATAGTACCTGTATATGTAAAGAAAAACCATGCTGAGTAAAAGCAAATAAATTACTACCATTAACCCCTGAAAATTCTTTAAAAAATGCTAGAAATCAGCTTAATTTCTGAAAATCTATTTCCTCTGATTAAAGACTTTTCTCCAAGAAACATTAACTGTAAGGGTCACAGTACTTTCAACTCTGTGACAGGATCTCTAAGATCCCTTCCAGCTCTACAATCTGATTCCTTTAAATGAGCTAAATTTTCACTAGTATTTTAAAGTTTCCAGCAGAAAATGCCTTCCAAGATTTACCCAACACCTAAAGAAATAAACTTGGTAACATAAACTATTATCAAGTTGGAAAATGCTTTCAGTGAATTATTTTAAGACTGTATCAAGTAGTATTTAAACAGATTTGATTTTACAATGATTTCCTGAAGAGATTTTTCTAAAATTCATATACTTCCCCCTTGCTATGGAACTAAAATTCAGCTAAAACACTGAAAGCAGTCACATGGCCAAGGAACTAGACAGAGGATTCAGTTCAGTAAGGCAAGAATGCCTTGCCTTGAAGAATTCCCAGGTATAGTAAAAGTGTCTTCTCTCTGCCAGTGAAGTGTACTATATAGTGTGCTTTCATACTTATTTCTACTTAGAATTTCATTTTCACGACTTCACTCAGATTTTCTATGGACTTGAATCTCCCTGTTGCCACATACTGCCCTGGTTTGTCTTTTTACAACTGTCTAAACCATTTAACAAGCATGGAGACTGAAGGCAAGCACTTGAACTTTATCCCTCTCAAGGAATAAAAGCATCTTTCAGCACAAAATATGCTGTAAGCCTAACTTTTGAAGCAAATGAAATGTAAGTTGTGCCTTGTATTGTCCTCTAGTCAAAGCCTGGGAGAATTAGCAAAGCACAGTAAGACTTTGTGGGCAATGAGGCACCAGAAATCCTAGATCTATCATATAACCAACGCTGGGCAAACAACGAATCCATCCCTCAGTTTCCTCAACTGTAACAGACTGCTGTACTCCACTTTTACTATAATTTTATAAGGATAAAAAAATCAAGTCTAGCAGAAAAATTATGCACAACTAAAAGAATTTTTTTTACTCTTGATTCTTTGCAATACTTTAATTCAATGGTGGTGAAGTCTATAAAATAAAAGTCTCACTGCACATTTAGTGAATATTTAGGAGTACTCAGCATTCATGCACATTAAAGCTTTTACTGTTAGCTACAGAGTCACCTCCCTAGTGGCTGTGTCACTTTGTACTTTTTATTCTCTGAACACACGCACGCACCTATTATGTCCTTGAACTGAAAATAACACATACTAGCAGGGCGTGGTGGCGCACGCCTGTAATCCCAGCACTCAGGAGGCTGAGGCAGGAGGATCGCTACAGCACTCAGGAGGCTGAGGCAGGAGGATCGCTGTGAGTCTGAGACCAGTCTGGACTACATAGTGAGTTCAGGTCAGTCTCGACTACATAGTGAGAACCTGTCTCAAAAAACAACACAAAACAAAAAAAAAAACCAACAAAAAAAATACTACTCTATTTCTCCTAAATCTTAATATCCCACCTCAAATAATGCGGAATACTAACAGATAAAAGAAAAGATGTATTAGGTAATTTTTCAGTAAGTTAAGCCTATGATTTAAGTTCTACAAAGATAAAGAGAAGAACTTCAAAATTCTAAAGTCTGAACTTATTTCTCTACATTAATGGACTATGTAGTTACCCAAGTAGAATCTTGAATATTCAGGCCTATAACCAACCTGCTATAATTAACATTATGCAAATCTCACAGAAGTGAAAATCATTTTAAATTAAGCAGCCTGCCCAAGATCTCAAGAGTTCACAAGCAAGAATCACACATGATTAGAACACAGAACTTATGATGTGGTCAAATTGACTTTAGATTCTACCATGAGAATTTTCCTTCATTTTGCTGGCACTGTTTTCCTTTTCATTGCTTAATACAAGGTAAAATGTTTTACATGTTAGGCATTCCGTGATGTAAAATTGCCCTCAAGATGCTTCTGCAACTATCTTAAAATATGTAGACACAAATCTTGGTATTTATACCAAAAAACATTTCCACTGAGAACAAAGCATCCTTTTAAAAAAATAATAAATGCTACACTTGCAAAGGCATAATTCCAATGGTCACTATCTTACAAGCAAGGATCCAACCCACAGTACCATAAAAAAATCTTTAAATGAGTGAAATTTAACATAGAGTGATTTAGTTCCAAACACTTGTCTGTTAATTGGATGGCAAGTGTGTTATTAAAATTTGAAATTAAAACTAGCATTAATACAAATACCTTAATGGTAATGTCGTTACTGGAGATCACTTATTGTTCCCCAAGATACCCTCTATAACAATAACCAATTATAAGACTATATCAACAGTCCACTAATCCACCAAGCAAGGTTTTGATACATTCCAGCCCTGAAAGATAACCCTTATCAAGTTGAGCATTCACTAAAATTTAGCTATAAAGCATTATTATTTCTTTCATATAGTTTACTTTAAAAAACAAAAACACAAATCTAAGCATTACTTTCCAAGAAATTTAAGGAAGCTTCAGACAGTAATCACATACCAGGTTCCCCATGTGACTTAATTTCTTTAGTCTTTCTAAACATATTGCCCATACCTGAGTCCGTCTAGTTGAGCCAGATTATATGACGGCTTAAGTACTACCTTGAGACCAAAAGATAATCAAAATAAGATTTAGTACTCTTACTAGATGAGCCAAACCAGCATAATTTGGAAGTTCTATGACCAAGACCTCCCATGTAAAGGTACAAGATCCCAATGATGAATGTAACTGTACTGTATACCTAAAATATACCAATAAACCCAATGAGAAAAAAAAATTATAAAATTTTGAAGAAATTTGAAGGACAGTTCATATAGTAAGTGAAGAGAAAAAAAAATGTCCTATGAATGTTTATCCCAGAATTTAAATTTCAAGCCGGTAAAGATTCAAAGGGACTCAAACAGCAACCCAATCCTTCAAACATCAAGAAAATGTTATTACCTTTGGTAATCTTAATTTTGGCCTTAGAACTACACCCATTTAAATTCCACAGTGCCTAAAAGAAAACATGTCACGCCTCTCTCTCCCCAGTCACAGTACTAAAATCTTTAGCTTCAACAAACTGGTTTTTAAAAGTGGCAAATACAACCTTTAAACGATTCCCAAGTATTGCACTGATCGTTTTAATATGTCAACACATCAATTAAGAATATTACGGTTCTCTTTTCACAAATTTCTTCCCAGTAGAAAAACTGCAAGTGATAAAAAGATTGTTCATATAAGACAAAACCACCAGCAAAGCTCTTCAGCAGCAATTTTAATTGAAGACCATTGGTTTTTAGCAGTTGTAATTCGTTTGCATTTTAAAAAAGAACAAATGGTTAAAATATTAATGCAATAAAAAACTTTTTTGATTGACGTCGTATTTGTGAAGAATAGGAGGAAAGAAGATAATTGTCACTACAGTATGCGGGGCGGGGGAGGCCAACATTATCTGAAAATACAACAAATATTTAATGCGCATGTTAAAAAATATGGACCCAATAGTACCCCTGGATCAGCAGTGATACACTAAAGCTTCATGTTCAGCAGCCCTTCTTTTTAAAATTCATTTGTTTGGTTTAAGGTTTAGCAATTCATCCCTCTGGCAGTGATTTTGGGATATAAGACTTAAAACTCTGAGATGCTGCGTGGGTTTTACCTGACGAGGGAAATATGACAGAGATGCTGGCGGGAAAATACTAAGGGCCAAGTTTTCTCCATTCGGGCTCCCCTCACCCGTCCTTTCACCTCAAAGAGAAGGAATTTTCCAAAGTATTTAACCCAACCAGCAAAGAGCTCCAAGTTAACCACTCCACCTCAATGCAGCGAGGCCCATTTACATCTGGGGCAGGGAAAGGCCGCCGCGTCCCCGAATGGGCAGCAGCCCGGGCCCGAGCGGGCA
>NW_022900927.1:32149537-32156209 GCF_012274545.1 Fukomys damarensis | reverse complement strand
AATGAAAGACACAGAAAGAAGCGCGCTGGGGACCGCCGCAGACAACGGCCTAAGGAGACGCATGGGGGAGGGGGCTGGAGAGGGTCCGGCCGGAGTTCCGGAGCAGACGAAGCGGGAGGCCCCTGAAGAAGCTAAGCCACCAAGGAAGGCCGAAGGGGTGGGACAAGGCCTGCGTAACCACTAGCGCCGCGGATGGGGGACCCCGAGGTGTGGTCAGGTTCGGATTTCGGCCTTACCTGAAGTCCTTGTCGCTGGATGTCATTTTTTCCAGCAAATTGGAAATGTGGTACGAGGCGCTCGCCATGTTGATGGCCTCGATCCCGCCCGCTAGCGCTGTGGCTGCTGCTGCCCGCGGCCGGGGCTCCTCCTCTCGGTGGTAGCGGCTCCCGCTTCCAGGGTCGCAGGGCGACGCGGACTAGAAGGCGCCGCCACAGGATGCCCTCTCCCTGGCTAGACGTGGGCCAGTCTCCGGGAAAGCGGACTTACAGGCCGGGTCTAACCACAGCGCTTCTTGCGGAAGAACACGCGCATGGGCGGCGAAACGCACGGCAAGGCCTCTCCGGGAAGCCAAACACCTCCACTAGGGCAGTCTAGCTCCCACTCCCTCCGCACTCGCTCCCCAGGGCAAGAGGCCAAAACCCGCCTCCTACGCTCCGCGGGCGGGGGCGGCGGACTAGAGACGCTACGGAAAGCAGAGGTCAGAGTTCACGGAGGCTCCGCACGCACGCAACGGAGGCACTGGGCAGAGGGGAATTCAGTTGGCTGAGGACTCTGTCAATCTTGGCGTGTCCCGCCTTTCAGGAGGGTCGACAGTAACTACGAGGGAATGTTCTCGCGATACTAGAGCGACGGTTAAAGAATGGTGGAAGAGTGTGATGAACGTGTCTTAATCTAAAAGTAGCTTAACTTTTGTATGACTTTCAGAGAAGAAGTTTCTGATTTTTACGGAGGACAAGGGCCGCACTGATGATAGGGATTTAGCCCAGAGACCAACAATTATACAGTGAAGCTTTCCTTTGGAATCGGACGCGTGGCCTTTCGCTTTAGCCACCAAGATGTACTACTACCACGTGAAAACCACAAATCCCAGAATTCCATCGTGCGAGACACTGGGGCAGGATGTGATTGGGTAAAGGAACTTGTAGCTTCCTCACTGGCTCCCGTGGGAGGAGAGAATGATGGGAGGCGCAGGCTGACGAGGTAGTGTGATTGATAGAACTTGTCAAGCAGCGAGAGCTGTGTTTCTGCGTTGGGTTTCCTTCAACACAGGCTGCTGCTGCGGTTTTTTTTTTTTTTTTTTAAACTCCTGTTGTGCTACGTTTCGAGTGCTAGGCTATTGCGGTTTGGGCAAGCGCACCGTGGATATGTTGGTGTTCTTGGTAGGGCCCTGCTTCCTTTACTCCCTCACGACAACTGAGCCTTCCGACTTTTGGCTAAGACACACAATTTCTTACATGGTGTAACCAAGGTCTCTAACGTCAGTAAGACTTTAGTAAGAATAATATACCGCTACAAATGAGTCTATTCGGGGCCTACTCGTTTTATGCACAGTAGTTAAGACTATCTTATGCATTCGACTTCGGTAGATTTGATTGAACAGTTGCGTATTCTCTCAGACGTACTACTATCGAAGATGGAATATAAAGCGTTCATTTACCATCCTAATTTCTTTATCTGTTTAATATTTGAGATTCGTCACAAAAATTTTGCCATTAAGAGGTCCACACCTAACATTTATTAAGTGTGGAATTGGAGGTACCTGGCACACCTGTCTGAAAGACAACTCAGTGAAGAGACAAGGAAAATTCAGTCTCCTTTTGTTACCTCTATTAAAAATAAGCTTTGAAATAGCTCCCTACTTTCAAATAACATCAAATTCAATCAAAGCTACCTGACCTTTCTGCATTCTCTAAATATGGCGCTGTATGTTTTAAGGGACTGCTATAGACAGCAGCTATTAAAACATGAAAACGTGCTCACTTTTGGTGTCTAAATTTCCCTTCTTTACCGTTGTCTAGCCCCCAGTGTGTGTGTGTGTGTGTGTGTGTGTATCCCCCCTACACATACATATCCAATAATGCCATGTGTTCCTATATTTTGCCCAAGTTTTCAAACATTAGGGCATTTTTAATCCAACTGCCTTTAAGCATGTCAGCCACAATTTATCCTCGAACAAAATTTTCTATGCTACTTAATGTAGCCACACTGGGATCATTCTTGTGTTGACAGTCAAGGATTGAAACCTCAGTTATATGATAATTCTTTCGTTTGGCCTGTATCCAATAAGACACCAAATCATGTCTTTTTTGTGTAAATAATTTATTTGTTTATTGGTTTCTAGTAGAACTATAGGATTTGGAGTGAGACACTTTGAATATAAATCATGTTTACTGCCATTTACTAGCTCTGTCCTAGGGAATTCATTTTAATCCTTCTGGGCCTTGATATCATTAGCAGTAAAATGATGCTTATTACAGTATTACCTAATAAGGTTGTGTTAAGAATTAAATATTCCACATAAATATGATTAGTACTTTACCTACAGAATAACAATATGTATAAATAATATTTCTTGCAAACACCATGCAAAGCTCCAGATGAGCATCTAATTAATGTTAGTGCTTATCGTTATTATTCTGTTCTTTCATCAGCCTTTTATTGTCTCAATTCCCAGATTATGCTACAGTCAGTTTAAAGTAGACCAAAAAATTGTTAGTATAATGCTTCTTACCTATTTAAAACATGCAGTGGTTCCCCATTAAAAAATAAAATCCAAATGTTTTGGCAGTCAGTGGTCGCCTTCATCTGCCCCTAAACTTTTTGTTTCTGACCTTTCTCTTACTGTTGTATATGGAAATTGCCTTCACTAATGTTTTGAGTTCTTCAAAAATTAAATTCAAAGTCTTTGTATACAATAATAATACAGGTGCTCTTCAATTTATGGTGAGGTTACATCCCAATAAACTCATCAAAAGGTAAATTTTTTGCAAGTTAATGCATTCCACTTTTTATTAGGACATGTTTGCAGTACATAATTACAATTACTGTGGGAGTTGATACATGTATATAACACGTCCCAATTATTTTTTCCTTCATATGAGATAAAAATTATACATAAGTTAAAAAACACAAGATAGATATATAAAGGTAGGGAGATCTTTTTCAAATGAATGGGGGAACAAGCAATGGGAGAAGGGGAAGGGAAGGAAGGAAAAGGAGGTGAAAAAATGATGAAACTAGGACTTTTGCAAATAAACCAAGAATTGGAAGGAGTAGGGAGGAAGGGGAAGGTTAGGATATGAAAAGAAAATGCTTTTTTGTGCGGGAGGGGACAGGGTCCTGCTGTGTAATCCAAGCTGGGATTAAATTGACTATGTAGCCCATACTGGCCTTGAACTCATGGCAATCCTCCTGCCTCAACTTACTGAGTTCTAAGATTAGCGATGTGGGCCTGGCAAAAATCCATTTTATAAACATTCTGCTGAACACCATAGCATAGCAACATAGCACACTATAGAGGATCAGTTGTTTACCCTTACAATAGTATGGCTGACTTCTGACTACAGCTACCGTGTGCATACTGAAAACCTGGGAATTGACGAAAATTCAAAATATGGTTTCTAATAAATTCAAATTGCCTTCACACCAACATACAGTTCAAAAGTTGTAAGTCTAACCATGCTAAATTTGGGACTCCATGTAATAGTAATAATAATAATAGTAATAACCAGCATTTATTTATGGATCAGTGCTGTGTTAACTGATTTAACCCTAAGTACAGCCCCTTAAAACAAGTGCTATCTACATTTTAAGACGCACAAAGAAATTAATTCATCAAAGGCCACCAACAAAATGGAGTTCAGAATTGAAACCCAAGCAGTGTTGCTTCAAGGCCCATACCATTACTATGCTAGGATTTCTCCTCATCTAGAATGTTTTTCTCTTTCTCCCATTCTTATTTCTAGGGTCTCGAACAAATGATAGTGTTTGTATGCCACCTCCAACTATTGTGTACCTTTCTTAGGAGCATGGGCCATCTTTAAACCACTTCTTTAAAGTACATAGCCAACACAAATTTATAATAGATATTTAATAGTATTTAATTTTATTTTGTATTATCGATTACTTAGAAATTTTAATTGTATGTCACTAAACATAACTTGCTACTAAATAGCAGACTTTTGTTTAAGGGCCTGTTTATATTAAACTAAAGGTACAAGGAAGCAAGTCTAGGTAAATCCAACCTCATACTTCTTTCTAGTCTATGCTCTGAGTAGAAGGTTCAGATGGAAATTCAACAGAACAAGAAAAATGGAGTCCTTCGAGCTGTGTGGGAGACTTCACCAATATTAACCAGAAGCTTGATTTAGTTCTCAAACAAACATTGGATAACTACATTGTGCATGCACTATTCTAGACACAGTGATGAACAAGACATGGTCCTTAACCTTGAGCATTCACATTCATCAAAATTTCACATCAAAATTCTTATTTTAAACAATTTTAATTTTAATTATCTATTGGCCAGAGATGTTGAACATTTTTTCATGTACTTACTGGCTGTTTTTAATTCTTCTTCTAAGAAGTGTTTATTCATTTTTGTTGCCCATTTTTTATTGGGTCTTTTATTTTGAGAGGTCTATTTTTTTTTCACTTCTTTATTAAAGCCAGTGATTTAGCTCAGTGGCACCTTGCTTGCCTGGCAAGTGCAAGGTCCTGAGTTCGATTCCTAGTACACACACACACAAAGATATTAGTTATCTATGCAAGGAATAGCTGGAAATTGTTTTTCCATTCTTTAGGTTGTCTGTTGTTTCCTTTGCTGTGCAGAAGCTCTTTACTTTGTTATGATCCCATCTGTTGATTCTTGGTGTTACTTCTTGTGCAACTGGGTTCAGAATTAATATGTCTTCAAGTTTTACCTGTTTTGTCTTCCAACATCTTAAGTGTTTCTCCTTTAATATTTAGCTTTTTGGTGCATTTTCATTTTAATTTAGTGCATAGTGATATATGGGTTTAGATTCAAATCTCTTGCATGTGTATAACCAGTTTTTTCAGCACTATTCATTAAAGAACCTGCCTTCCCTTCAGTCTGTTTTTGGCTCCTTTGTCCAGAATCAGATGGATGAATTCAATGAGGTTGTATCTGTCTTCTCTAGTCTATTCCATTGAGCCATATGTCTATTTTTTTGCTAGTACCATACTATTTTATCACTGTAGTTTTTAATTGTAATTTAACTCTAGAATTGTGATGCTTTCTCTTTGCTAGTGTTGTCCAGGATTGCTTTTGCTGTTCTGGGTCTTTTTTGGTTCCATATGAATTTTAGGGTAGTTTTCTCTAATTCTGTCAGGAATACTGTTGCTATTTTGATTGAGATGGCATTAAATCTATATATCAGTTTTGGAAGTTTTGACAATATTGATTCTGCCTATCCAGAAAGAGGATATTTTTCCATTTTGTGAAGAGAGTTTTTATTCCCCAGAGTACTATAGTTTTCCTATAAACATCTTTCACCTTCCAAGTTCCTAAGTTTTAATTTTTCTTGATGTTAAACTAAATGGTATTGTTTTCCTACATTTCTTCTCAGTGAATTAATTATTGGTGTATAGGAGCACTGTTGATTTTTGTATGCTGATTTTGTATTCTGCTACATTGCTGAATTTGGTTATTTCACTGGATTTTTGGGGTCTCCTATGTAAAGAATCTTGTCATCTGAAAATAATGATAATTTGAGTTCATACCTTTCTATATGTATCCATGTTATTTCTCTCTTTGCCTGATTGTTTTGACTAATATTTTGAGTGCTATACTGAACAGTAGTGATAACAGTGGACATCCTTGTTTTGTTCCTGATTTTAGAGGAAAAGCTTTCAGCTTTTCTCCATTTGATATGATGTTGGCTGTAGATTTGTCATAACTAGTTTTTATCACAGTGAAATAAGGCCCTTTGATGCCTATTTTCTTCAGGGTTTTATTGTGAATGAATGTTGGTATTTGTCAAAGGCTTTTTCAGCATATATTGAAATGATTATTGCTTTTCTGTTTATGTGATGTATTATATTTGTTGATTTGTATATGTGGAAACATCCTTGCATATCTGGGATAAAGCCCACTTGGTCATGATCTATGATCTTTTTGATGATTTGTTCATTCTGTTTGCTAATATCTTTGAGGACTTTTGCATCTATATTCATTAAATAGATTGGTCTATAGTTCTCGTTTAATCCAGTCCTTATCTGGTTTGAAATCAGAATGATGCTAGCTTCTAGGAATGATTTTGGGAGTGCTCTTTCTTTCAATTTCATTAAGAAGTGTGAACAACTAGCACTCGGGAGGCTGAGGCAGGAGGATCACTGTGAGTTCGAGACCAGCCTGGGCTACATAGTGAGTTCCAGGTCAGCCTCAACTACATAGTGAGACCCTGTCTCAAAAAACAAACAAACAAACAAAAAACAACAACAACAAAAAGAAGTTTGAACAATAGTGGCATTAGATCTTCCCTGAAGTTCTTGTAGAATTCAATAGTGACTTATTCAGATCCTGGGCTTTTCTATATGGTAGGTTTTTTTAAATTGTTGCTTCAGTTTCATCACCTGTTATTGGATTAAAGTTTTTATCTTTTTCAGTTTTAGTAATTTATATGTGTTTGGAAATCTATTATATTATTATAT
>NW_022900927.1:32139360-32149125 GCF_012274545.1 Fukomys damarensis | reverse complement strand
ATATATATATATATATATTATAGATTCTTCAATTTATTGGTATATGTTCTCAAAATAGTTACTAATAACTTGAATTTCAGCAGTATTTTGTGATTTTTGCCATTTTCATTTCTAATTGTATTGATTTGGGTCTTTCCTGTTTTTGATAATATTGGCTAAAGGTTTATCTGTTTTATTCACTTTTCAAAGAACCACCTTGACTCATTGACTTGAAAGAACCACCTTGACTCCTTGACTCTTTGTACTTTTTTGCCTCAATTAATTAACTTCTGCTCTGATTTTTATAATTTCCTTCATGAAAACAATATTGGATTTAAAAATTGCTTTTAAAAGTGATGTCTGCCCTTTCTTGTTGGATCTTTTTAAAAATAAGAGGACACTTTATGCATATTTTCAACTCTGGGCCATCTAAGAAGATAGGAAATGTCTCATTTTATACATGTGTTAGGGGAATATGAGGGAAGAAATCTCTAAGTATGTGGAAAAGTGAGAAAGAAGGACAGTTTTAGAATGACAATGAGTTCTATATGGAAATGAAAGATCTAAAGTGATATAGCAATGAAGTTTTTTTGTTCATTTCAAGATTATTTATGTTAACTGATATAATCCACAGTGATTTGAGAGGAATGCTGTTGAGTTCAGATTATTTTGCCAAACAGAATCACTTTCATTTTCACTCTTATTTGCTCTCCAAAGTAAATTCTGAGTGACACACCTTGTGACACTTGACTTCTTGTTATGAGTGCAATCTTGTTAACAATTTTTTTATGTACATGTCCAGTATATGTGACATTTGGCACCAAGCGTTATTTTAAGGAAAAATAATAAAACAATATGTTTAGTTGTAGATTATTCAACTTCTAAATAACTATGCCATTTGCTTGTCTACCCCATTAGGCAATTGATTGTTCATTAGTACCTTTTCTAGAGTCTAGAGATACAAATTAAAAATAAATAGAATTAAAACCTAAATTTTCATTAAATTAGTTCTGATATGGTAGGAGATAAAGAAAAATGTTGAAGCTTTTAAGGAGAAAAAGTACATTCAAAAGCTTTATATGAGTTTCCATCCTCTCCCTTCTTATAAGGAAGCTTATGCTAGCATTTCCCAAACTATAAATTGTAGTAATGGCTTCTTTGAAATGTTAACAGAAGTAGATGTTGTCAAGTTGGGGATGTAACTCAGTGCTAGAGTGCTTGTCTTGCATACATAAGACCCTGGGTTCAGTTCCTGGCTCTGCAAATTAGCAACAACAGAAGAGATAGTCTTGAATCTTCGGGTATCTTACTAACAGCAAGGTAGTCGTTCAAAACAGGAAAACCTTAGAAAACAGTTTTCTTAACTGTAGAGTATTTAGGAACATGTAATATGCTAACATATATTATAAATCCTAAAGAAGAGTTTGTAACATGCAACTCTTTGACACATTTGACCTTACAGTTCGAAGTAATAGCAGCTACTATTTCAAGGGATAAGAGTACTATGAAACAAATTAAGCGTTCCAGTCCCAGTACCAAAAAAAGAAAAAAAGAAAGAAAGGAAACAAATTAAACTGATATTCTATTAATTTTTTTTCTGAATAGAATGCTGAATGGATGATGGGGAAAGAAGAGTCTTGATAGTAAATAAATCTAACATAATATTTTAAAAACACCTATGGAAAGTAAATGTAGACTGTGTTCAGTTCCTACATTTGCTATAAATTGAGTTAGAAGAAAATAATGCTGTATTTACTCACCCAGTTATCAATTTCTGAAATATAATTAAGTCTTTGTTGAATGTCAAAGCTGATATACCAATGGAAAAGAAAAGGCCAGTCCTGATTTGTGTTTCAGTAAAGACAGCTTCATACTCAAATACACACAAAGTGCTTCCTGTTAACGATCATTTGTCAATACTGAATTCAACTTAGATACCAAAGGGAGCAATGCTGTATGATCTCAAGGAGATTTATTTCCAGTGTATGAGAAATCACCCGATAGAGTTTTTCTTATGGTCTACTGTCTTCTAAACAACTGCTAGAAGCTCTTGGTTAATTTTTAATGGCACTCTAAATCAAACTTAATTGCTATTTTCTGTGAAGAAATAATGCTTTTGGAGTTAGAAATATATTTTTAGCATATTAGTGAAAATTACACACATTATTTATGTCATCAACGTGCTTCCTTTGGAATATCTACGGTTTTATTCTTACCTCTGACTTTTATATGAATATTAACCATAATGTACAAATCATAACATTTTTCTGAGATGAATTGATAAGAATACTCATTTATTTTTTCAGATCATTAAAATATGTCTTTGTACAGGTAAAGCTTATTATCAGTTTTGGTGTAAGAATGCAGAAGAAAGTGCTAGAATTCAGCAAATGCTGCAATTTGCTTTAAATATAGATGTCCTGGTGGTGAGGCCTCATTGCATTATTACTACTAAGTCAAAGTTTTGATTTTTGCAAAAAGATATTAAACCATAATTAAAGAGAAACTATAAATCCACAAGTTTGTGGATTAAAAAATTGTAATAAAATGAGGCTGGAAAATAACAATTTAATGAAAATAAAATGAAATGATACTGAGATTCTTTTTTGTTTTATTTTTTGTCTTTTGAAGGACGGTCTCCCTGTTCATATAAAATATGTTTTTGCTGTCTTCTTGTCATTTTGGAAAGTAGAAATTTTTCCAAAACTGAAAGGGTTAAAAAAAAAACTCAAGTAAACCCTGTATTGCATGAAGAAACCTTTAAAATTTTTATAAACCTTTAAAAATTATTTTATATAATCAATGGTATTAACATTTAAGATGTGTCATAATCTATAATTAGTTTAGAAGATATTTATTGAGAAAGCTATTTTAACAGTTTAAAAAAGATACAAAAGTATATTCAAAGAATATTTGATAAAGTATTTGTATTCAGAGTATATAATCAACTTCTACAGTGTATTTATTTGAATAGTTAAAATTTAAAAGGCTGAATACATTTGATGACAGTAAGGATATGGGACAACTGGAACTCCTGTACATTGCTGGTAGAAAGTAGTTTGATAGTTTCTGAAAAATTTAAACATACAGCCGGGTGTGGTGGTGCACACCTGTAATTGCAGCACTCGGGAGGTTGAGGCAGGAGGAGGATCACTGTGAGTTAGAGGCCAGGCTGGGCTACATAGTGAGTTCAGGGCCAACCTGAATTATGAAGTGAGACCTTGCCTCAAAAAAATGAAAAAAAAATTTAAACATACAGCTACAATATAACACAGCCATTTTATTCCTAGGTATTTACATAAGAGAATGGAAAATATATGTCCATATAAGACAAAGAACATGAGTGTTCCTTGCAGATCTATTTGTAATAGTTCTAAACTAGAAACTATCCAAATGTCCAACAACAAATTAAAATATTTCCAGCAATAAAATGGAGTGAACCATGGATATACTTATACCAAAATAGATAAATCTCAGTATCATCCTGGGCAAAAGAAGTCCAGCAAAAAATAAATAAATAAATAAATAAAAATTCATGAGTCTGTTTATATGTAATTCTAGAAAGTGCACCTTAGTCTGTACAGATACAAACATATTAAAAGTTGCCTGAGGATAAGGGTATAGAGAGGAATAGATTATTAAGGGACTCTAGGACTGTTTGGATTCTTGAAAATATTTGTTATTTTAATTTTAATTATGGTAATGATTTTACATGTTATAAATATATCAAAATTCATCAACATGTATTTTTTAAATGTATGCTGCTTATGAATGTCAATTACACCTCAATAAAGCTTTCAGAATAATAAAAATAAGCCATTGTGTCTAAAAACAAACTTCTAAAAACAAAATTTAATACATTTAAACCTATTACAGTAGTAACTTTCTACTCCATAGAATGCTTTGTCTAACTTTTCTCACCTTCTATTATTAATTTTTCAGCCAAAGTTACTATATATTTAGTAATATAACCATAAGTTTTATTAATCTTTAGATAATTACTTAACCCTATGTTATTATTATATTCTTTTGTATTACTGTTGGAAGTATAGTCACATTTAGGAGATATATAGTGTATGTCATATTTGATTTGTCTCTGTTTATACTAAAATTATAAATTGTTTTCCATGATTAAGGATTGTACATTATTAGTTGTTATTTCAATATCCAATTTGTCTTGGATGATATTATTAATAGTGATTTACTTGCTATTGCAAGGGTAGAGTAGTTATTTGTACTCATAGGTTTTCTCTGTATGCCAATATCCAGATTATCTATCAACAATATTATGGTTGTTCCCATAGAATTGGGTGCTAGGCCAAATACGTTGTACCCTCCTGTCTCATATTAATATAAGTGGTTGGATCTTGGGGCACAATCAAAGGACTATTTGGCAATGCCCAGAGTGCATCATTGAAAAGCAAATGCTAACTAAAGTGATCTCCATACTATCAACAAAGTCTTTCCACTATAAGTGCTCACAAACCTCAGCACAAAACAAATAAAAAACCAATAGAAACATGAGAAAACAAGGCAACAAAATGACTATTCAAACTCCAATTCCCATCCCATAGAACCATTCCAGATGGAATCAAGGGAGAAGGAAGCAAAAGCCACACAGTCAAATTGCTTTAAAGGGTAACAGAGGAGATTAAAAAGCAGATCAATAAGGTGCTTAGTGAGGCCACAGAAAAAATAATTAAACAAATAATGGAGGTAATAAAACAATGAGGAAGCTTTCAGAAAATGCTAATATAAAGCTAGCAGATCCCAGCCAAGGACTTCATCACAACTCCAGAGGCTTGGGCACACCTGCCCAAGCCAAAGGCCTGTCCAGAAAAGAGCTACGCATGCTCACAATCTTCAGACAGAGGCCTGCCCCATAACAGCAGTAAGTGTGCACAGATCCCTGGGAGCAGCTGTGCAGATCAGAGCTGTGCAACTGCAGGCAGATCTCATCCAGGACTCTGCCCCAACCCCACAAGCTTAGGCACACTCGCCCAAGCCAAAAGCCTGCCCAGAAAAGAGCTACACAGGCACACAAGCAACAGCCTAAGGCTTGCCCCAATACCATTTGTTAAGTGTGTGAAAACCCTAGCTAGAAGCCTGCTCAGGCAACAGGAACTTCGGAGCACAGCCTCCAGCCAAAGGCCATCCCAGACAACAAGTACACAGAGGCCACAGAAAGAGGCATACCTACATATCACGCCAAGTGTGCATAGTCCCCAGCCAGAAGCCCGCCCAGACAACAAGTCATCTCAGGGATCCAGAAGGCTACCATTCTAAACTTGGAAATTGATATAATGGTAAGCAACAGAGAAAAGGCTGCTCAGCGGCTTGATGAGAATTGAAGAACACCAGATGAGCAAAAAGTTTCCTCAACAAAGGCAAAGCAGGCTGCATCTGTTGAAATGAGAAGACATAAACAAGTCCCAAAACCAGACTTCCAGATCACCTAAGACAAATGAGATGAAGCAATCTGATACTCAACCTCCTGGACTCCCTAAACTAACAATGAAAGAGGATCTTCAAAAATGAAATCAGAAATAATTTCTCAGATAACAACATAGATTGTGTCCACAGTGCAAGACATGATTAATAATAAATCTAGAGCAGACAGATTAAAAAAAAGGGGGGAGCTGAGGAACATGGTGGAATCTCAAAAAAAGCTTTATGTAGCAGAATGTGCCAATGTAAGTATAGAATTTCAGATACAGAAGATAGGATTGCAATTAGTGGCCAGGAAAAGAAAAAATTTCTTAAAAATAGTAATGGACCATGAGAAATCAATCTAGCAGCTTCTAGATGATGCAAAGATTAACATAAACGAGAGAGTCCCAATGACAAAAAATCTTTGCACAGAAGTAATGGCAGAAAACTTCCCAAGTACGGGAAAAGAGATTGACATACAGATAAATGAGGCATATAGGAATCTAATTAACCATGATCAAAAAAAATCTACACATAGACATATAATAAACATTCCAGAAACCAAACAGAAAAACAAATGCTATAAACAGAGAAAAGAAACAAATCACATACAAAGGAAAACCCATAAGAATCACAGCAGACTTCTAAGCACAAATCCTCAAGGCAAAAAGAGCTTGGAGTGACCTATTTCAAGCCCTAAAGGAAAACAGCCTGTAGCCCAGATTGATGTACCTTGTCTTTCAAAATTGATGGAGAAATAAGATGCTTTCATGACACAGGGCACTTTAGCAACTTTATGAATACAAAACTAGCACTCCAGAAAAGTTTTAAACAGTATTCTCAGAAAAGACAATGAGGATCACAACCCCAGGAAGCCCAGCAGAAGGAATCCATCAGGCCCTATAAGAAATTAAACAAAAAGGTGGAGAATCCAGCAGAGAGTCATGACAAAGATAAGTCAATACATATCAGTTATACCATCAATTAATTCACCATTCAAAAGAAATAGATTCGCAGAATGGGTCAAGAAGCAAGATCCAAGAATATGCTGCATATAAGACACACACAATTCAAAAGAAACTCAGACTGAAAGTTAAAGGGTGGAAAATAATATTCCATGTGACAGGAACACTCCAAAAAGCAGGAGTATCTATCATCTTAGCAGTCCAAATCGATTTAAAACCAACACTGATTAAGAGAGACAAAGGACACTATAACCTTGTAAAAGGAACAATCCAAGAGAAAGAGATGACAAAATATATATGCTTCAAGGTCTTACAAAAACAAGAACAATTGCAAATCCAAAGCTAGTACAAGAAAGGAAATTATAAGCACCAGAGCAGAAATCAGTGAAATTGAGACAATAATTAAAAAGACATAAAGAGCTCATTCTTTGAAAGAATAAACAAAATAGACACATCCTAAGCCAATCTTACCAAAACAAATCAAAGAAAGAAAAAAGGGCCCAAATCAATGTAATTGGATGTGAAAAAGGTGAAATAACAACAAACACTGCCAAAATCAATATTAGCAACTATTTTGTAAACCTATACTTCAATAAATTGTAGAATTCAGAAGAAATGGATGGATTTATAGCTATATATGAATAAACAAAACAACCCAGAAGATATAAAAATTCTAAATAATTCAACAAAAACTGGCAATGAAATAAAAGCAGTAATTAAAGAAATCTAAAGTAAAGTCCAGGTCCTGAGTGATTCACTGCTGAATTCTACAAGAATTTCAGGAATGATCAAATGCCAATACTCCTTAAAATGATTAATTAAATTGAAAGGGAAGCTAGCATTACCCTCACTACCATGATTCCAGAACCAGACAAATATCCAACCAAAAAAGAGAACTATGGGGCTATCGATTTAGCTCAGTGGTTCTTTCACCTGCTTTGCAAGCGCAAGGTCCTGAGTTCAGTTCCCAGTACCAAAGAGAGAGAGAGAGAGAAAACTATAGGCCAATTTCTGTTGTGAATATAGATGCAAAAATTCTCAACAAGATATTTGCAAACAATGTAACAAATCATCAGAGAACATACATCTGGCCAAATAGGCTTTATCCCAGGGATGCAAGGATAGTTCAACATATGCAAGTCAGTAAGTGTAATATATCACAAACAGAAGAAAGGACAAAAACCATACAATCATCTCAACAGGCAGAGACAAAGCCATTGAGAAAATGCAACATCAATTCATGAGAATAAAAAAATAAATCCCTGAAGAAAATAGGTACTGAAGGATCTTATCTTTAATAAAAGCCACTTATGCCACACTTATTGCTAACATCATATTAGATGAAGAAAAATTGAAGGCTTTCCCTCTAAAATCAGGAACAAGGATGATGAATATCTTGTTAAACATAGTACTTCAAACAATAGCCAGAGAAATCAGGCACAAGAAGAAATAAAAGAGATATGTATACAAAAGCAAAAAGTCAGATTATCATTATTTGCAATCACATGATCATCTACCTACAAGACCTAAAAAACTTCTATAGAACAATTTCTATAATTAATAACTAAATTTGGTAATGTAGCAGGATACAAAATCAACACACAAAAATCAATAATATTCCTGTATACCAATAATGAACTCACTGAAAAATAAATTAGGAAAAAATACCATTCATGATAACATCTAGAAAAATTAAATATTTAGGAATTAATGTAATCAAAGAACTGAACGACCTGTAATAGGAAAACTACAGTACTCTGAAAAAGAAGATTGAAGTGGATTACAGAAAATGGAAAGATATACTCTATACCTGGTCAGGCAGAACCAATATTGTCAAAATGTCCATACATCTAAAACTGATATACAGATTTAATGCAACCCCCATCAAATTATGAGCAGCAGTTCTCACAGTACAAGAAAAAACTCCTAAAATTCATCTGGATCCAGATAGACCCAGAATAAAAAAAATCAATCCTGGGTAACAAAAGCAAAGGAGATGCAACAGAATCCTGGATGTGAAATTAAATTTCAAAGCTGCAGTGACACAAACAAACAACATAGTATTGGCACAAAAACAGACATGTAAATAATTGGAAGAGACCTACATCTCCTATTATGTACTAATCTAAAATAAGAATGAATCAAAAATGTAAATTTTTAAACAGATATACTTAATCTGGCAGATAAAACAGTAAAACCATAGAAGACATAGGCATAGTCAAAGACTACTTGAACAGAACCTCAGTTGCACAAGAAATAACATTGAGAATAACCAAATAAGATCATATCAAAGTGAAAAGCTTCTGCACAGCAAAGGAGATATCCAACAGGGTAAGAGACAACCTACAAAATGGGTAAAAAATTTGCCAGCTAATCTCATAAAATTAATATCTAGAAAATATCAAAAAAATTAGACGCCTCCAAAATAAAGACCAAATAAAAAATTGGCAACAGAGATGAATAAACACTACTCAGACGAAGACATGAAAATGACCAATAAATTCATGGAAAAAAATGTTCGACATGTCTAGCCATTACAGAAACACAAATTAAAACAACATTAAGATTCATTTCGCTCCAAAAAGAATGGCTGTTATCAAGAAATCAAATAATAACAAATTCTGGTGAAGCTGTAGGGAATAGAACATTTCTACATAATTAGTTTTTACATTACATTAGTTATTAATGTAAATTTGTTCATCTACTATGGAAATCAATATGGAGATTCCTCAAGAAACTAAAACTAGAAATTCCATTTGTCTCAGCTATTCCCCTTCTAGGTATCTTCCAGAAAGAGATAAGACAACATATTACAGTGATACATGTATACTCATATTTATAGCCACACAATTCACGATAGCTAAATCTTGGAAGTGGCCTATACATCCATCAACAGATGTATATATAAAGAAAGTGTAGGATAAACTTGAGTCATTTGCATGAAAGTGGATACACTTTAACATGTAAATATAAAGTGAAATAAATCAGACACAAGCTTAATTATCTCACTGTTCTCTTATATGAGAAAACTAAAATAGAAATAAAGAAGAAAATAGACAATAGGAAAAAGGGAGATAAATGTTTTTTGCAAATGGCAAGGGGACCAAGAGATAGAGGGAGTGGAGGGGAAGGGGATATAAAAAAGACATAGTATGTATGCATATCAACTCTTTACAAGGAATGTGATCATTATATACCATAAGCATATACTAATAAAAAATTGAAAAATAAGTTTGTTGAGTTGAATTTACCAGGTATTTGCCTGCATTACTTTATTTCTTTTCTTTTTTCCTCCTCATTGTAGGTCAGAAATTACAAACTTTTTATAAATATAGTAAATATTTCAGACTAGGTGGTGGATATAGTCTTTTTTTTTTTTTTTTTTTTTTTT
>NW_022900927.1:32123275-32139114 GCF_012274545.1 Fukomys damarensis | reverse complement strand
TTGCGCTTGCAAGGCAGGCCACTGAATCCCTGAGCTAAATCCCCAGCCAGGTGGATATAGTTTTAATTTTAAGTACTCAACTCTGTCATTGTAGCAGTTACATAAAATACATAAACAAATGTGTGACCAGGTTCTGATAAGAGCATATTTACAGATACCTGTTTTTTAATTTCATCCTTATTTACATAATATAAATATGATTCTTTTAATTTTAAAATGATTAAAAAATATAACAACCATTTTTAGCTAATGAGGTTTATGGAAACAGGTAGCTAGTTAGAACTCTGATGTGGACTATATCATTTGCCAACAATCCCATATAGGATAGGAGTGAAATTTTATAATAGATACCATAGTAAATAAGGAAAAAATTGCTTTTCTACTTTTGTAGGAAACTTTGAACTGAACATAGCAAATTACTAAAGCATGCTCCTGGGTGTATCTGGGTAGATGTGAAGTGTAATCTTCCATACTATATATGGTCTCTCATTTATTCCTCTTTGGCATTGTTTCCCTGCTGTGCTTCCTGTTCACTAGGAAATAAACACTTTTGTTGTAGGATGCCTTTCCATCATGAGATTTCTGCTTTGTACCAAATCTCCTGAAACCATTAGCTAATTAATCCTTTCCTCTTTTACATTTTGAGTGCCCAGTATTTTGTCTCAGCAATGAGAAATCTAACTAACACAAATAGATACTGTAGTATTACAATAGGTATTAGAGCCACCATTTACAAACTGTAATCTTGGACAAGTACCTATCACTATTATTATTATTACTACTACTAATAATAATAATACAGAAATACCACAACATTCAATACATAAACTAGAGAGAGATAAGTAGTTCTGACTGTAGAGAGGATGGGCTTCAAAACACATAATAAACAATTATAGGAGGACTTTGAAAGATGTGGAGGACAGTGAAAGTAGAGTTCAGTCATGGCATGATAAAAGATTATTCTTTGGTTTATAAATAAAATACTATATTTAAATAGCCTCTATTTCTTATTATTTGCCTTAAACATTTAATTAATTCAATTTTATAGGTCCATGTAAATGTGCCTTTTTGTTGTTGATATTTATGAAATAGCCAAGGTAATGTTTCAAAAAATGTTATGGTTTGATATACTCCAAAGTATTTACTTAGTTTGTTTTATATTCATTGCTCTATGTAGTTAACAAAATGACTTTCTAAAGTAAATAATCAATGAATTTTACATATTAGACTCACTTTTATCCAACAAAATTTTAACCTTTTTATTACACTTGTATTTGATTCTTGCATAGCCCTAAATCTATTTGTCTTTTCTCAAATAGGTTTAATTTCATTTTGAGCATAGTATTTAAAAGTATGACTATAGCTTAGATAACAAGGAAATTCTCTTTCACCTTTGCACCATGTAAACAGGTTGTTCCAGAATAAACATAGTAATTTTTTTCAGATGTTTCTTGATCTTGTTTTTAAAAATTAAATACAGTGAGGGCCAGGGATGTAGTTCAGGGGTCCACCTGCCTGGCAAGCACAAGGTCATGAGTTCAATCCCTGGTACTGAAAAAAAAATTAAAACATTAAGATAGATGCTGCTTTGATTTGCAAGAAGGTTCTCTAAAGGTCCACATGAAAAGGCTTGTTCCACAGTATTGGGAGATGCTAAGGACCTTTAACAGGTGAGTTGTAACTGCAGGTCCTTTTATCTTTGGTGGGTCATTGAAGGGGATTATGGGAGACCAGTCTCCTTATCTGTCTCTGCCCCTCCTCTTTGGAAATATGGCCACTTTTTTGATATTTATGCATACCAAGTTGCCCTCATCAGAAACCTAAATCAATGGTGCTGTCTGACCTTGAACTGTATCTCTAGAAATATGAGCTAAGATAAATCTCTCTTTGCTTCTTATACAGCCTGTATCTAGGTGTTTGTTTGTTTGTTTGTTTTGTTTACCAGGAATCAAACTCAGGACCTGGTGCTTGCCAGGCAGGTGGTGTTACTGAGCTAAAACCCTGACCCAGGTATTTTGGTATAGTAATGGAGGACTGACTAATAAGGGAGCAGGGTCTTCAAAAGTCAGGCCAGGTCAGTATGTACTTGTCAGACTTAAACCAGCTGTACACTTTCTTTCTCTCTCTCTCTCTCTCTCTCTCTCTCTCTCTCTCTCTGTGTGTGTGTGTGTGTGTGTGTTGAAAGGGAAGGGGTGGGATATGAGGGGGATAGGTGCTTTCCAGTGATTGCTGAAAATTATCCTTTACTTTTAGCAAGAAAATATAAGAACTTTTAAAATATTTATTTTGAAATTCTACTTTCTATACAGTCTTGTTATTAGTAATGATGCGTGTTTACAATTTGTAAATAAGTAAGTCATCCCATGTTGGAGCATACTCAGATATTTTTAACTATCTTTTTTTCATGAAGTTTATTGTTACTTTTTAGGTATACAATACAGTTAAATTATTATTGGGATCTTGTACCTTTATATGATGTATCTTGGTTCTTATTTTTTCCCCATTCCACTGCCCTGCCTTTAACCCCTCCACCCTTCCCTACTTACATAGACTTTATTTCCGTTTTTTCCTTTTTTCATATGTTTTATTTTCCCTTCTTTCCTTTCCCCTATCCTTCCCACTTCAACTACTCCTTTAGAAATTCTCTTCCTATTTCACATTATCAATTATACAATTTAAACTTTATTTACACTTTTAGTTTTTCACACCAGAGAAATGGCGTGTGTCCTATTTATTTCAATTAAGAGTATGATCTCAATGTACATCCATTTAACTATGAATGTCTCTAATTTCTCATTCTTTATGGCTGAGTACTACTCCATTTTATAAAAAAACACATCTTTATCCAGTCTCTAATTGATGGACAATTGGGCTGTTTCCAAGTTTTAGCTATTACAAACTGTGCCACTATGATCATGGGTGCACATATATCACTGTGGTGTGATTATTTTAATTCTTTTGGAAAGATACCCCACAGAGGGATAGCTGGGTCAAATGGGACCTCTAATCCTAGTTTTTTGAGGTATCTCCATATGGATTTCCACAGTGGTTGCACCAGTCTGCACTCCCACCAACAATGGGAAGGGTTCCTTTCTCCCCACACCCCTGCCAACATTTGTTATTGGTTGATTTCTTAATAGAAGTCATTCTTTCTGGGGTGAAGTGGAATCTCAGTGTGGTTTTCATTTGCAGCTCTCAAATGACTAGTGATATGAACATTTTTTCATATATTTGCTTGTTATTTCTACTTCTTTGCCTGAGAAATGTCTGTTTATTTCAGATGCCCATTTTTTTGGATTGGGTCTTTAAATTTGGGAGGTCTGATTTTTTAAAATTTATTTATATATTCTAGATAGAACACCTTTGTCTGAGGAACAGGTGGTAAATTTTTTGCCACATTGTGGTTGTCTCTTCAAGCTGTTGAAGCTTTTTAATAAGAAGATATTCCAGTTGTTGATGCTTTGTGCTACTTCATATGCAACTGATGTTGAAATTTATTCCTATGCCAATGTCTTCAAGAGTTCTACCTAACCTCTCTTCCAGCTGGTTTGGCGTTTATATTTTAATATTTAGATCTTTAAACCATTTTGATTTAGTTAGGGCATGGTGAGAGATATAGGTCTAGTGTTAATCTTCATCAAGTTGAAAACCAATTCATTGCACCATTTATACACCATTCATTAAAGAGGCTATCTTTCCTCCAGTGAGGGTGTTTGGCTCCTTTGTCAAAGATGAAGTGGCTGATGGTGTCTGGAGTTGTTTCTTTATCTTCTATTCCACTGGTCCTCAGGCCTGTTTCTTTGCCAGTACCATGCTGTTTTTATCACAGAATCTTTGTAGTATAGTTTCCAGTTGGGGATTGTGATACCAGCTATCTTGTCTTTGTTGTTTAGAAGTTTGAGGTTCAGCATCAGGTTGTTTATTTGAGCACTCTCTATTGTCCAGGATTCCACAGGCATTGCTTCCTTTGGCATAGCTCCAAATGAAATTACCATAGTACCTAGCCTATTTATGTACGTGAGTAGACTTTTTAAATTTTCTGTGTGTCTCTACCTATTCATTTCCCAAATCTCAATTTATGTATATAGCTATGCCTTTTGCACTTGGACTAAAATTGTCAGTTTACCAAACTTTTATTTTTAAAATGTGTTTTATATACAGTATATGAGAGAATACTATTCAGCCATAAGAAAAGTTACATTTGAGTCATTCATAGAAAAATATATGAATCTTGAGGTCATAATGAAATAAATCAGATACAGAAGCTTAAATATCACACAGCTTCTCTTATATGAGAAGCCCAAAATATAAATAATTTAAAGAGAAAAGTAAAAGATAGATGATAGAAAACAAGAAAGTAGACTTAGTGGAGATGGGAAGGGGAAATGGGGATAGAAAAAGACAGAGTTACGGACACAAAGTGGAAGCAAAATACTTAAGATGTGGTATATACATGTATCAATTCCTCAGGAAGAAAGTAATTTTTACATATTGAAAACAAGTACTAATAAAAAAGAAACTAAATAAATAAAAATAAAGAACGAACATATATTATGACAGATTTTTAGTACAGCATTCTTTTAAATCTCTTTATTTGTATTAATAATGTCAAATTTTTTCATATATCCAAAATAATTCAATGTCTAAAGAAGGTCATTGTACTATACAGGAAAATATTCTGAGTTCAGGTATATTAATAATCCCTCTATTATATGAAATGAAACTAACTTTTATCTTACTAGTACATAGGTAAACAAAATACATTAAAACATTAAAAAATACAATTAAAACTAAGAATACGTCATTAGAAGATAAGAGGAAAAGTTTCTGCTCTATCATCAGGCATTTTAGTTGACATTTGTGACTGAAGTTCAGGAACTTCAGTGTAATTCTAGAGTTTTTGGTGGACATTAGATTCAGTTAGAATATTGGTCTTTCTTGTGCCTCGGCACAGATCATAGACTGGGCCTTGTTTTGTCGCCTTTTGGCCATATTAAAAGAACAGTGCAGAAGAGTTATTCCTTACTGTTATGGTTTGTGTCTAGATGCCTCCCCCAAAGCCTCATGCAGTCATAGGTGTGGCTTTTCAGAGGTGGCTGGATCTGGAGTGTATGATGTTAGGATTAAGGGTGTGAGTGCTACCCTTAAGAAAGGGCTGCTGAGGTTGCTTGTTGCATGTTGCCTGCTGCCATGTTTTTTGTACTTGGACTAAAATCTGCCTTCTGCATGCTCTGTTTTCCCATAGACCATTGTTCCTCTGCAATGCCCCTTTGCACTCTGCTTTGGAACCAGCCAACTATTGACTGAAACCTCTACAAATTGTGAGTCACAATAAACCTTTCCTCTTTACTTTGGGTATCAAGTATTTTGTCTCAGTAATGAAAAAAGTAACTAAGACACTTGTTTTACCTTAAATGTCAAGAATTTGCTAGCATCCACTGGCCAGCTAGCTCTCCATTTTCTTGTAGGCCCCTACCATATTACTGATTTCGATGAACTAGATCACAACAATGACATAACGGTTACCTTATTTTCTTTGTTTCACAATCTGAATTAACAGAAAAGGAAACACAGTGATAGGCCTATAACATAAATCTTACAGAGTACTACTCAGCCATAAAGAATGATAAACTAGAGACATTCACAGCTAAATGGATGCACATTGAGGCCATACTCTTTTTTTTTTTTGAGGCAATACTCTTAAGTGAAATAAATAGGGCACACGTGTAAGTACCGAATAGTTTTTCTTGTGTGAAAATTAAAAGTATACATAAGAATCAAAATGTATAATTGATTATGTGAAATAGGAAGAAAAGTTCTAAAGGAATAGGGGAAGTGGGAAGGGTAGGAAAAGGGAAAGAAGGGAAAAGAAAAAATATGAGAAAAGGAAAAAATGGAGACAAAGTCTTTGTAAATAGGGATGGGTGGAGGAGGTAAAGGGAGGGCAGGGGATTGCCGAAAAAATAAGAACCAAGATACAGAATGTAAAGGTACAAGATCCCAATAATAATTTAACTGTATTATATACCTAAAATGTACTAATAAACTTAATGAAAAAAAAAATCTTACAGAGAACAGAAAAATATCAACTAAATTAAGGTTTTTCTCAGACATGTATTTACCATGTTTCACATTAAGGAAAATATTTTATAACATAACTCAGTATGTATAGACATGAAATGAAGATGACATGAAACAGAGCTCTTACTACCAGCAATGCACCATTTTGTTTCATGTTTTCCTAAGTGGTAGAAACTCCCTACTAGTTCTTGACTTGCAGTTTGAGAGTCCCCTTATCTGGATAAACCCTAGAACTTACTTCTTTTGTGAAAATCTACCAAATTTGTCACAGTCACTGTATGGGCTCAACCTCTGTAGTCTGTGAGAACCCACAAAAGACCAATTTTCTTCCCTACATGTGTTTAGTCAGCTTCTATTACTATAATGTACACCCGAGATAAACAACTTACTTGAAGACAGGTTTAGTTTAGCTCACAGTTGAAGCAGTTTCAGCCCAGGATTGGGCTGTTGCTTTGGGGCCTATGGTGAGGCAGCACATCATGGCATAAACACATGGTGCAAAAACCACTCACCTCATGGGCAGGAATCTAAAGAGAGAAAGAAGCAACCATGCATGGTTCTACAATCTGCTTTAAAGGCATGCTATTAGCAACCTGAAGACCTTGCACTGGAAACATCTCTTAAAATTTCTACTACTTCCCAGTTGCACCAAGATGGGGATCAAGCCTCTAATACTTGGGCCTTTGCAGGACAGTCAAGAGCCAAACTATAGCACTCCACAATGATACATATGTCCAGAGTAAGGTTGGCTTGAGGGCCATTCAAGTTATTCAAATAATCTTAACATCAGTACATGCTGAGTACATTCTAATGAGCTACTCATACTGTGATCTGTGGAAAGGAGGGAGAATTCTGAATATTAAAAATAAAAACTTATTTTCATCTCTGCAGCTCCTAGAAAAACATTTGCAGATATTGTGCTTAAGGCAAAATGATAGTGCTTTTTGCCTGGAGAAAGGGATGCTGGTTCCTTATCTGAAGTCAGTTTCACACAGCGTTAAAAGGTGAACAATTCCCATGCTCTGTGGACAAGCTCTGTAGTTAAGACATTTAAAAAAATTTCTTAGTTGTCTTTTTAACTTGCAGTTTGTAGCTGGAAATAAGGTTTTTATTTAGCTGAGTGAGCAGTTGGTATCCTGAACTGGAGAGAGTTCTGTCTGCCACAGCAGAAACATGGAGAGGCAGATGTGGCATGGTTGATGGGCTTGGACTAAGAAAACCTGGGTTTGCAGATTATATTCCTTGTGAATTATGCTGCCTTTGGAGGAAAAGCATTTAACTTCTCAGAGTCCCAGTTTAATGTCAATGCAGGATGCCTATTGAATGCTAGGCATTATGCCAAATTCTGGAAGATAAAGGTGACTAAAATATAACTCATACTCTTAAAATGGAGATGATAATTTTGTGTAATACTGGTCTCATAGTAATATTCATAATATCAAAAAAGAGACTAAACAGCACAACATTTCACTCATAGTAGGATTATTTCACCATGTTACAATTATGTACTTTTGTATTTGAAACTGTTTTGTTATGAAATATAAGAAACTTTAGAAAAATCCAAAAATAATATAAGTTCAGCTGAATGAATTGTTAAAAAATAAACATAATTCACTTCTCAGATAGACAGAAAGAGATAGAGACAGACAGACAGAAAGACAGACAGGGCCATCATCCAAGAAATCCCCACTATCTCTGCCCAAAGACAACTTGTCCCTCTCTCTTAAAATAGCCACTTTCTGTTTGTGGGTTTTTTGTTTTGTTTTTGGTACCAGGATTGAACTCTGAGACCTTGTGCTTGCAAAGCAGGGGGTGGAACCACTGAGCTAAATAGCCACTTTCTTTACTTGTACCATTATCATTTTTTCATCCCTTCTGGTTTTTATCTGTTTATTTATGAAGCTACTGAACATAAATTTTATATTTCTTAATATGATTATGGATTTTGTAATTGCATCGTTTTATTCAGACCTTTTGAAACTAAGTTATTAGATACATACAACTTCAAATGTGTTATATGTTGTTTATGAATAGAATTCATTATAATGAAATACATTGTTTATTTCTAGAATATTTTTGTCTCAATATCTACTATGCATTAATATGGTAAAACCACCAATTGTTAGATTATTGTTTGGCTTATCATTTTACATATTTTTTTCAAATCTTCCATGTCCTCATCTCTTAGATCTGTGTGGATTTTTAAAAAATAAGCATTACCTGCTTGTAATTTTCTAAACATCTTTTTAATTGGATCATTGGCTTGTTTACATTTAATTGTGATTACAGAATCATGAGTTCATATCACTTATCAGTCTATTGCCTCTGTATCTTAAATCCACCTTTGACATTGCAGTTTCTCTTCTTTGATGGCTAGCAGGATTATAGGTTACATCAGCAGAGGGCACAAGGAAGGAGGATGCAGAAGTCAAATGCATGTCTCACTTCCCATGCGCAGCTTCCTGGCGCCGAAAGGGAGACTTCAGTGAGTTTCGTTGTTGGGGCACCTCAGCATTTTCTGCTATCCTCTGGGCAAGATCACAACCTCTCCAATAAGGTCTGCATTTCAACACTAAGAGAAACAGCTGCTAGGTTTGCTCTGCGATGGGTGGTTGTTCTACTCCCTTTCTCTACTCTTCCTGCATTCTTTATAATTCTCTTTACCCTTACATAGACATTCTCTTCTTTTGTACTTATTCTTTATATTAAAACTTACTTGTTCAAAATACTATGTAGTTTCTTTCTCTTGAATGGATGCTGGGTTTAATCATCTAGCTCTTTACTTTCAATTTGGCTCTCTTCCCGTTTCTCCACTTAGTGGTGGTAACTTTCACTATTCTTTTTTTGGCGGGGGTACCAGGGATCAAACTCCGGTCCTTGCACTTGCTAGGCAGGCAGCAACTTTCACTATTCTTAATGATGATGTAAGTTATTGCAATATGCATCCTTGACTTATAAAACCTTGACACTTTTGGTGTTTTCCTAAAGAGTGCGAGGGCTTTAGAACAATTAATTCCACCTGAATTTTCATGTGGTTATTATGAATTTCAATTTCACTAGTTTTTAATCATCATAAGACTTCATTATTACTGTTCCATGTAGACAATATCCATTTCAATTTATCTAGAATCTACTCTCTCATTGGACGCTTATTTTTCTGCACTTTTGAGTTTCTGATTATTTTTTAAACTCTTGGAGAACATTTCTTGTATTTCCATTAGTGTGGATCTCTTGGTAACAGATTACTCAGTTTTTATTTATTTTAAACTTATTTAATTTTACTTATATTAGTGAAATATTTTTTTCTGGTAGAATATTTTATATTGTCAGCCAGTTTCATTTATTCCTTTCATGATATCATTTCATTGTCTTCAGTTTTTTATGATTCATTTGAAAAAACTGCTGCCAATTAAACTGAAGATCTTTTGAAAATAATCTGTACTTTTTTGCTCTATGTCTGCTTCTAAAATTTTTCTCCTTATCTTTATTCTATATCATTGTGCTATGATGTACCAAATATAAATTATACTTGTTTAATTTTAGGTTCATTGTGCTTTTAAATATTTGGTTTGAAGTCTTCTGACAACAATTTGAAAAGATTGTCAGCTAATTTCCCTAGATATTGCTTTTGATTCATTTTCTGTTATTTCTACTGACTCTATTTACACACATGTTCAATATTTTCACTATATTCCCTTTTTATGTTATCTTTGCATTTGTATTTTCCATACATGAATTTCTTCATGCTTTATTCTAAATATTTGCCTCTGATCTGATAACCTAATTTACTATTTTTCTCTCCATATTTGTTTTAATTGCAATTAATTCCATCGATCAAGTCTTAAATTTTAGTTATTAATTTTTATTTTCCATTGAACATTTTCAAGTGTCTGACTAATTCTGTCTGGTTTTATCTTGTGGATCTTATTTTGAAGGCTACGTTGGATAATTCTATTAACTACTTTTGTGGGTATGTTTTTCTTGTTTATTGCTTGTCTTGTTTTTATTCCAATTGTGCTGTCTCTGTGGGTTTGTATATTTATGGTTGTTTATAGAATATAACATATGAAAATATGTAAAAAACTGTAAAAAATAACATCTTAAAATTGAGGCTATTAAAGACACTAGCAAATTGGGATCACTATGGGCCAATTCTACAAATTTGGTTGATTTTAACTTGAACCTTAATCAAAGAGAGGTCAAGTCTACTTCCAGTTTATCCTACTATAGAGTAGCCTCAGGAAGTGGAAATTAAACTTTGGACCATAGATTCAAATTTCTGTTCTACTAATTTCATGATGCTGTCAAAATGGTGCTTAATGTCTTAGCAGCACTTGGCGGAAACCCTTAACATTAAGCAGCATGAAATGTCAGGTTTATCTTCTGAATGTATGTCTGTAACTTTTTGCTTTCTGTCAGCACTCTGATGCTTTAAAGTAGACAGCTTTTAAAATATTTTATCCACTATTCCCATATCTTCTCTGTGTGATGGGAAGATTGGATTAAATTACATTGCTGTAAACTTCCTTGTTCTTCATTCTTTTCTACATCTCTGCCTTCCATTCAGGATTTTCTTCTCTGCTGAAGAAAATTCTTTAGAAATTTCTTCTAGCTTGAGCGTGTATTTGCTCTCTTAGTTTCTTTTCTTGTAAAAATGTCATTAGTTTGCGAGTGACAGAACATGTGCGGTGCACATAAAAAGAAGGCTTGTTGGACTGGGGATTTAGCTCAGTGGTTCTTGCACCTGCTTACCAAGCACAAGGACCCGACTTCGAACCACACGGTACCAAAAAAAAAAAAAGAAAAGAACAAGAAGAAGAAGAAGGCTTGTTTTCAGGCGTTGCACACATTACAGGTTGGGCATCTTAAATTTTGCAAATTGAGTGTTTTGCTCATTTCACCCTAATTCTGGCTTTGTCTTTCTTTCACTTTTGTTCTTAAAAGTTACCTTCACTGAATATAGAATTTTGGTTTAGAAGTTTTGTTCTTTCATTTAAGGAATATAATTTGATTGATGTTTTTGTTTTTTGCTACTGTTATTGAAAATGCTGTCCATATGATTATTTTTTATTTTCTGGCAATATTTTTTTTCTTTCACTGCTATAAGAGTTTTTGCTTTGTCTTTGCCTCTGTCTGAAGCTTTATTATGATGTATTCAGTATGGGTTTTTTTTATATGCTGCTTGTATTAGAATGATTAATTCTATGAATCTCTGTTTTCATCAATTTAGGTAATTCTTTGCCATTGTTTCTTTAAAAGTCACTTTCTTTAAAAGACACTTCCAACTGTCTTTGTCCTTTCCTTCTAAAACTTAAATATATATTAAACAATTTCTGTCCTTTATGTGTCTCATCATTTCTCGCTTTATTTTCTATGATTTGTCCATCTGTACTTAATTTTTGATATTTTTGTTCTGTTTTCCAATTCATTAAGTTTAATTTTGTTGTATTTAATTGTTATTCTTTTAAGTTCTTAATTTTTATTAATACATGTTTATATTCCATAATTTCATTTGATTCTTTCCTAATACATCAATATAACTTCTTACAGTTTGTATTTTTCTCTGAAAATTTCAAACGTGGTCTTACGTCCTTGAACATGGAAGGCATGTCTCATCAATGAGACATAACACCTGATACCCACAGTGCTGAAAACAAAAGGTTTATTTGGGCTCTAGTTTTTAGAAGTTTCAGTCTATAGTTGGCTAGCCCCAAGGCAGGGTGGCATGGCAGGACAGCATGGTAAAGAAAGAGCTCATCACATGGAAGGAGGAAGCAGAGAGTGAGAAATCAAGGGAGGAGGGAGGAAGGTATACTCTTACAACTCACACTCCCAGGGACCCACTGCCACCAGTTTACCTCTCAATGTCACATTTAGCTATTAACACTCAATTACCACTCACCTCCCCAAATCCCACCTATGAACACTTTGAGCTTTGAAGGACACCTAGAAATACACACCCGAATTCATTTCTATTTTATTCTTATGAAAAGAAGCTCACAGTAATGAAATGTTTTTACCATTGTTGAGCCCCAGATTGATTTTTTTTTTCAACAGCCACAGTTCCATTTATTATCCAGCAAACAGTGAGAGGACCGGGGAGGACCCCAGCCTAGTCACCCTCCCATTATTGCCATGGTTTCCAGGTTGTTTTTCTGACCTCGAGGACCCAGAGGTGCTGAGCCTAGGGAAAGGATAAACCCATCCCTCCGCCCTTGGGATGGAGCAGAGTCCAGCCCTGGCCCTAGTACCAACTCCTGAACTTCCACCCCAGGCCTGTCTCTCTAGGACCACCCAAGCCTCTTTTGGAGCCAGGTTTGCTAGAGTCTAGGTTGCTGGGTCCAAGTCGGCTGGACTCTGAGATCTGGACCCCATGCTGACTTAACTCTGGGATCCTGATTCCAGGCTTTGAGTGGGGTAGACTTAGGTCCCAGGCTCCAGGGTAGAACAGGGGCCTTCAGGGCTGCAGGAGGTAGCTGCCTTCTTGGCTAAGCTTCTGGGGTCCTGGCACCTTCTTAGGACAAGGGCCAGGGCTGGAGTTGGGACTGGATTCGGAGAATCCATATCGGCAGAGTGAGAGCACAGGAATGACCCAAAGCAGCAGCAGTAAGAAGCCTACGAGGCCCTTGCAGACCATAGCGATGAGGGCCCCTTGGGAGATGGCTGTCCCCATGACGGGCAGCACTCTCAGACCGGTGCAGAGAGTGGAGCCGCCTCAATCCCAAGGCCCATGCCAAGTAGGAACTCCAGTATGGTCAGCTTTCCAAGGAGGCTGTCCTATCTTCACACAGAATGATTCCCGGGCAGTGTAGATACCCAGCTGCAGTCTTGAGTCTGAGTTCAGCATGGGGGCTGGAGGGTCTGGGGCATCAGAAAGCTCAGCGCCCACTCTGGGGTGGGGGTGTGTGGGGGTGGTGAGCAGAAGGAGGCGGGAGGCAGGCAGGGGAGACGTCCACCCCACCCCACCCGGGCCTCCCCGCCGGCTGCTCCCGCTGAGTCGTGACCCACCCATCCACCCGGGTGGCCTCTCTCAGACTGATTTTTGTTCTCACCAGTTCCTTAGCCTTCTCTTAGCTGCTTCTTTCACAATGGTAATACTACCTGCCCAAAATTAGTCTTAGATCTCAGGCCCATAGTTCCTAATTTCTTCTTCCACCCGGATACAGGCTGAGTAATTTATCACTATCTGATTAGATTATTAATACCCTGAAGAAGAATTTTTCAAAAATGTCCTCTGGCTTATTTTATTTATGTTCAGTAATTACTTGATCAGTCATGCCAGAAGAGGGATTACACTGGTTGGTTGATTGATTAGTTGGTTATTTGACTTATCTCTTTATTTTTAAAGAAACTAATAACATTTACTTTGTCTCAGGCATTGGTATAAGTATTGTATAAATACTAACTCATTGAATCATGTTAACAACCCCGAAAGACAAGTATTATTTTCCTCCAAGTGCATACATGAAGAAACGAGACTTAGAGACTTCAAGTAATTTTCCAAGGTCCCACAGAAAATAAGACACAACATCAAGATGCTAAATGAGGGGTCCGGCTAGAGCCCACACTGCTAGCCAATGTGTTTGGCTTCCTTGCCAGAAATCCTGTTTCTGGATAAGTCTTATACCTATAGGACTTCCTGAATCATAGAACAACTTCCCAAATGGACGTAGATGCAAAGTATCTTCAGGAATAGAAGTCATTGCTTCTGGATATAGCCTCAGCCCTAGACTATGCCATTCCAGACTCCAAGCTGCTGTGTTTACTGGTACAATAAGCAGACTCCTTCAGCATAGGGCACTTCAATTACTAGAAACCAGAGCTATAAAGACAAATGCCATTGATTTGTAATTGTGTTTGATATACTCTATTTTGGATTTGAAAAATAACAATTTTGAAGAGTATGAATGTATTAGCTAATAAACCTGTGTCTTCATTGCCTTCTTTGTTTATTAACACTACAACTTTGTTTTCTTTAGACTACATTATTATCTGTAGGGGACTTTTAGTCTTAGTAAAAAGATTATTTGAGTCCAGCAACATTTTTAGAAGTCAAGATATTTTGAAATGTGTATTTTAGGATAATTATTTGTATGAAACATAGTAGATTTTAAAACATTGGAAAACAAATGTCTTGGTTTATATTGAAAAGCTAAAAATAGCTCCATAGTTGGCAGAACATTTTGTATATTATTCGTTCCTAGAACTAATTTTAATTTACAAAATAGAGTATGTATACAGTAATAGTGTTCACTTTGGATCAGAATGTTCACTTCCGTTTTCAAATGTTGAAAAATAAATATTAAGCTCCCTTTGAGGAAACATATTAATTACTATTATTCCTAACTAAAATTCATTCTTAAACATGTTCCAGCCATTGTTTCTCATTTTCTCTTTTTTGCATTCACTGTGCACAGACCTTTGAAAAGAAGCTGCTAGAGGAAACTAAGATTTATTGTTTACTGTAAGTACAGTACAGAGTTTGTATGGGTGTTCTTGGATTATGTCATTCCCTTCTCTATGCTATTTCTAGTGCAAAACTGTTCACAATGCACTATAATTTCTATAAGTGTCTAACAATCTTCACTGTTAGGATATGAGCTCCTTAAAAATAGGTTCTATGTATTTGTTATCTCCAGTCCATAATGCTTAGTACTAGTAAGTAGCATAACATTATATATTATATACCCAATGAATACAGAATAGAGAAAAGAGACATGTATATATGTAATTTTTTCCTCATTGTCTGTTTTTGCAATAGTCCAAATGTATATATGTCTCTTTCCTCTATTCTGTACTCATTAAGGTATACGAATAGGTTGCTCTAAGAGGGACTGTTGTTATTTTGTTGCTCAGAGTAGAATATTCTGTTGAATGTGAGGGTAAAAGCACAAAACAGAGTCTTACACAACATTGTCTATGTGCCAATCACTTTCCATGTATGTAGTCACTCAATTCATCCTCAAAGGATGGATACTGTTATCATTTACAGAAGACACTGCATCTCAAAGGGGTCTCAAATCACAGAGCTTCTAAATGGAAAAGACAAAATTTATGCCAGTTTGTCAGGCTTTTGAGTCTATACTCTTGAACAGCACTGCACTGACTATTCAGTGTCTTAAAAAGGTAAGGAAAATACTGTAGCAAATACTCATATACTGTCACTTAACATAAAAAAAAACTGCCATATAATGATCATATTTCTTCCCTCCCCTGCTTTTCCACCTGAGATAGCCATTTGTATTAGTCAGCTTTTCCATTGCTGGGGCAAAATACCTGACATTTAATTTCAGTTCACAGTTGGCTGAGTGAGACACATCATGGTAAACTAGCACAAGGAGGAAAGCTGCTGAGCTCATGGCATCTGGGAGTCAGAGCGAAGAAGACCAGCAAAGACGAGGCCAGGAACCAGATATAGTCTCCAAGGTCATGCCCCGGTGACCCAGACAGACACATCTTAGAAGTGTGTTTTCCTAATCTCTCACACCTTTCTCAACCCAACCAAATCAACTATCACAATTAGCAATCATCACACCATTCTTCTGCCTTTGGTGAGTATCAGTTCTATGCATGTTTTCAGGTTTGTTCATATGTATATGAAGCGTATGTGTATATATTCCTAAACAGAAGTTTTATGTGTAATTATGTAAACAACATTTTTCATCAAATATTTGAGTATGTGTATGCCCATTACTCTTTTAACTTCAGAGTGCAGCAGTGACAAAACAAAATCCCTACTCTCATGAAATTATATATAT
>NW_022900927.1:32110402-32123179 GCF_012274545.1 Fukomys damarensis | reverse complement strand
ATAAAAGCAAAAAGAAGTGAGCCAGGGATTTAGCTCAATGGTGCCACTGCCTGCTTTGCAAGGACAAGGTCCTGAGTTCAATCTCCAGTACCAAAAAAAAAAAAAAGGAATAAAGAAGAATGAACCTATGGAAGAAGAGGAAGGGCTTTTTTGTAGGGGAGATATTCAGATAAATATCTGGAAATAAAAAGCATGAGAACTTAAATGTAAAACAACACCCCACTCTTATCAATGTGGGAATAGATAGCAATGGGTCAAGAGTAGAAATAAGATCTGTTGAAAAGTGTACATGAAAGGTAGTGGTGGCTTTGATGTTTAAGGAGGAAGTGATAAAATGGCCAGATCCTGCTCATATTTTAGAAGTAATACTTATAAGAGAAACAGCTATAATTTTCCTTTCTTTTATTTTCTTTATGTTCTTGGAGTCAAGATTTTATTGGCCTCACAAGATGATCTGGGAAGTTTTTATTTCACATTTGGGACAATATGAAATCCTCTCAGGTGTATTGGTGGACCTCACTGTAAATCTGTATAGGCCTTGGGTAATTTGACAGAGGTTGGAAGTAGAGTGAATGACAACAATAGTTTCAATTTCTTTAATTCTCAGTGTTTTCTTTACTTACAAATTTTTTATTAACTTTATTGCTATATTTTAGGTATACAATATAATGACATTCATCATTGGAGATTTGTACCTTTACATAATATATCTTGATTTTTATTTTCCCCCATTTCTTGCCTTTGCTTCAAACCCTCCACCCCTCTCTATTTACAAAAACTTCATTTCCATTTTTTCATTTCTTCATGTTAATTCCATTCCTTTTTTTCTTTCCCCTAACCCTTCCACTTGCCCTTTTCCTTTGCACCTTTCTTTTATTTCACATAATCTATTATACATTTTGATGCCTATTTACACTTTCAGTTTCTCACAATGGAAAAACTATACAGTAATTACACATGTATGTCCTATTTATTTAACTTAAGAGTATCACCTCAATGTGCATCTGTTTAGCTATGAATGTCTCTAATTACTCATTCTTTATGGCTGAGTGGTACTCTATTTTATAAAACACACACACACACACACACACACACACACACACACACACACATTTTTATCCAGTCTCCAGTTGATGGGCAATTGGGCTCTTTCCATGTTTTAGCTATTACAAACTATGCCACTATGAACATGGGTACACATATATCACTGTGATATGATTCTTTTAAATCATTTGGAAAGATACCCAGCAAAGGAATAGCTGTGTCAAATGGGATATCTAACCCTTGTTCTTCGAGGTATCACCATACTGATTTCCACAGTGATAGCACCAGTCTACACTCCCACCAACAGTGGAGTGTTCTTTTTTCCACACAGCCCCACCAGCATTTGTTGTTGGTTGATTTCTTGAGAGCAGCCATTCTTTCTGGGGTGAGGTGGAATCTCAGCATAGTTTTCATTTGCATCTCTCAAATGACTGGTGGTGTTGAACATTATTTTTCATGTATTTATTTGCTATTTCTACTCTTTGTCTGAGAAATGTCTGTTCACTTCAGATGGCCCATTTTTGGACCAGGTATTTAAATTTGGGACATCTGATTTTTTTAAGTTCTTTATATATTTTAGATAGTACACTTTTTTCTGAGGAACAGCTGGTGAAAATATTTTCCCACATTCTGGGTGGTCTCTTCATGCTACTGGTGGTTTCTCTTCCCATGTAGACAGAAGCATTTCAATAAGAAGATATTCCAGTTGTTGATGCTTTGTGCTACTTCATGTGCAACTGAAGTTTTGTTCACGAAATCTTTTCCTATGCTAATGCCTTCAAGAGTTCTCCCTATCCTCTCTTCCAGCTCACTTAGTGTTTCTGTTTTAATATTTAGATCTTTATTCCATTTTGATTTTAGATTAGCACATGGTGAGAGATATAGGTCTAGTTTTAATCTTTGGCAAGTTGAAACCCAGTTATTCCAGTATCATTTATTAAAGAGGCTATCTTTCCTCCAGTGAGGGTGTTTGGCTTCTTTGTCAAAGGGGAAGTGGCCAAGTGTGTCTGGATTTGTTTCTGCATCTTCTAATCCACTCCACTGGTCCTCGGATCTGTTTGTTTGCCAGTAGCATGCTGTTTTTATCATAGCAGCTTTGCAGTATAGTTTCAACTTGGGGTTTGTGATACCCGCTACCTTGTCTTTATTTCCTAGAATTGCAAAAGCAGTTGGATTATTTTCTCAAGGTCTTTGAAGTATGCTGCTGGGGTTTCAATTGGGATAGCACTGAAACTACAGAGCAGTTTTTGAAGTATGGCCATTTTTACTATATTGGTTCTTCTACCCAGCAGCAAGGGATGTCTTTCCATTTTCTGATGTCCTCTTCTTCAATTTTTTTTTCAGAGTGCTATAGTATTCAGAGAGGAGGTTTTGATTTCTTTCATTAGGTTGATTCCTAGGGGGTTTTTATTTTGTTTTGTTTTGTTTTTTTGTTGTTGTTTTTTGTTTTGGATGCTATTGTGAAAGGAGTTGTTTCTCCAGTTCCTCTTTCAGTGAATCTGTTGTTCATGTACAGGAAAGCTATTGATTTTTGTGCATTGGCCTTGTATCCAGCTACTCTACTGAATTCGGTTAAGTCTAGAAGACTTTTTGTGACATTCTTGGGGTCTTCTATATTGAGTATCATGTCATCTGCAGATAAAGACAATTTGACTTCTTCATTTCCTAACTTTTTTCCTTTTATTTCTTTCTCTTGACTAATTGCTTGGCTAATGTTTCCAAATTTATATTGAACAGGAGTGGTGATAGTGGACATCCTTGTCTTGTTTGTGATTTTAGTGTGAAGGATTTCAGTTTTTGAGTATGTAGTATTGTATTGGCTGTTGGTTTTTCACAGATGGTTTTAATCAGGTTGAGGTAGAGACCATCTATTCCAATTTTTTTTAATCATAAATGCGTGTTGGATTTTGTCGAATGCTTTCTCTGCATCTGTTGAGATGATCATATGGTTTTGTCCTTGGCTCTATTAATATAGTGTACATTTATTGATTTGTGTATGTTGAATCATCCCTGCAACCCTGGGATGAATCCCACTTGGTCAGGATGTATGATCGTCTTGATGATCTTCTGCATTCTATTTGACAGTATTTTATTAAGTATTTTTGCATTTATGCTCATTAATGAAATTGACCTATAGTTTTCTTTTTCATTTGGGTCTGTCTCTGCTTTGGGGGTGAAGGTGACACGTCCTTCCAAGAATGAATTTGGGAGTATTGCTTCTCTTTCAATTTCATGAAGAGTTTAAACAGTAGTGACAATAGTTCCTCCCTATCTGTCTTATAGAATTCAGCACTATCAAGTCCTGGGATTTTCTTAGTTGATGAGTTTTTAATTATGCTTTTATTTTGATTGATAGATATTCGGTTGTTTAGAATTTTTAGGTCATTTTTGTTGAAATGTGGTAATTCATACGAATTTAGGAATTTGTCCATTTCTTCTGTATTTTCCATCTTATTGGCATATAAGTTCTCTAAGTAGGTATTGATGGTTCTCTGAATTATTGCTGGATCCGTTGTAATTTTACCTTTTCATTCCTAATTGCATGGATTTGGGCCTTTTCTTTCCTTTTTTTGATAAGGCTGGCTAAGAGTTTATCAATTTTGTTTATTCTTTCAAAGAACCAACTCTTGGCTTGATAGATTTTTTTTTTCATCATTCTCTTAAGTCTCCATTGCACTGGTTTGTACTCTGATCTTTACAATTTCCTCCCTTGTATGAGCATTGGTTCTGTCCTGCTCTTCTTTTTCTAGAAGCTTGAGGTTCAGCATCAGATTATTTAATTTCACTAGCTCTGTTTATGTATATTTTGCTATGAATTTCCCTCATAATACTGTTTTCATTGTGTCCCATAAATTCCAATATGTTGTATTGTCATTTAATGGTAGGAACTGATTTCTTAATTTCCTCTGACCCATTTGTTATTCAGAAGTCTGTTGTTCAGTTTCTCTGTTTGTGAAATTCTGTGGTTTCTTTTGCTATTTATCTCCAATTTCATCGCACTATGGCCTGATAATATACAGAGGATAAGTTCATTTCTTTGTACTTACTTAAACATATTCTATGAGTGAGTATCTGGTCCATTTTGGAAAGTGACACATATGCAGCTGAAAAGTATGTGTATTCTGATTTTGTGGGATGAATCACTCTGTAAACATCTGTTAAATTCATTTGTTCAAGAATTTGATTATGTTCTACTATTTCATTGTTTATTTTCTGTCTAGTTGGTCTATCTATTTGTGACAGTGACATATTGAGGTCCCCCACTACTATTGTGTTGTGCTTATTTTATTTTTCATGTCCATTAATATTTGTTTTATATAGTTGGGTGCACTAGTGTTTAGCGCATATATGTTTATGGTTGTCATATCTTCCTCTTGTATTGTTCCCCTCCCAAGGATGTAGTGTCCTTCTTTGTCTCTCTTAATCATTGTTGGTTTGAAATCCACTTGATCTGAAAAAAGGATAGCCACCCCTGCTTTTTGGGGTATTCCTGTTTCATGGAATATTGTTTTTCACCCTTCAACTTTTTAAATTAAATGAGTTTCTATTTTAATTAAGTGTGTTTCTTATATGCAACATATTGTTGGATCTTGCTTCTTGACCCATTTTTCCAGTCTATTTCTTTTGATTGGTGAACTGATACCATTAATATTGATGGTTATAACTAATATGCTTTGACTTATTCTCATCATGGATATTTCTTTTTGTTGGATTCTCCTTCATTGTATTTAATTAATTTTTCAGCCTGATGGATTCATTCTGCTGGGCTTCCTGGGGTTGTGATCCTCATTTTTTTTTCCAAGGATATTGTTTAAATTTTTTTGGAGTGCTGGCTCATTATTCATGAAGTTCCTCAGGTACTCCTTGTCATGAAAGTATCTTATTTCTCCATCAAATTTGAAAGATATTTTTGCAGGGTACATCAATCTGGGTTGAAGGCTGTTTTCTTTTAGGGCTTGAAATAGGTCACTTCCAGCTCTTCTTGCCTTAAAGCTTTGTTTTGAGTAGTCTTGCTGTGATTCTGATGGGATTTCCTTTCTCTAACTCCTGTAGAATTTTGTTCTTCTGTTGGGTTTCTGGAATCTTAACTATTATATGCCTATGTGTAGAATTTTTTTGATCATGGCTAGTTGGAGTCCTATATGCCTCACTTATCTGTATGTCAAGTTCTTTTCCCCTACTTGGGAAGTTTTCTGCCATTACTTCTGTGAACTTTTTTTTATGTCATTTTTCACTCTCTCCTGTTTGTTCATTAACTCTGATCAGTCTTGTGTTATTCTTTTATGCATCATGTAATAGCTGCTGGATTGGTTTCTCATGGTCCCTTACTATTTTTAAGAAATTTTTCTTTTCCTAGTAACTAAATGCAATCCTATCTCCTATATCTGAAATTCTACCCTCACATTGGTGCACTCTGCTGCATAAACTTTCAATGGAGTTTTTAATCTCCTGCAAATCATGTTTGCTTCTGTTTTATGGATTCCATTTGCTTCCTATGTTGGGATTCCATCATGTTCCTCAGCTCTTCTATTTTTTTTTAATCTGTGTCTGCTCTTGATTTATCAGTCATGTCTTCAACTATGGACACAGTCACTGTTGTTATCTGAAAAATTATTTCTGATTTCATTTTTTTTCCAGATCCCTCTTTTGTTGCCAGTTCAGGGATTCCAAGTGGTTGAATATCAGATTGTTCCATCTTGTTGCCCTCTGTGGTTGCCTTATGTGATCTGGAAGTCTGGTTTTGAGACTTGTTTACATGTCTTCTCATTTCAACAGATGCAGCCTGCTGTGCATTTGTTGAGGCAATTTTTTGCCCACCCAGTGGTGTACCATTTTCAATAAGTCATGGAGTGGCCTTTTCTCTGCTGCTCACCAGTGTACCAATCCCAGGGTTCAGAGTAGTGGTCTTCTAGATCTCTAAGCTGTCCTGTTGTCCAGGCAGGGTTCTTGCTCAGGCCTGTGTGCCCTTGGGATGGTATCTAGATGTGCCTTTGGCTAGGGCCTCTGTGTACCTGTTGTCTGGGAGGGCTTTGAATGAGAGGCTGAGTACCCCAGTCACTGGTGTCTGAGTGGGTTTTTGACTAGAGTCTGTGGGAACTTATCAGTGATGTAATGCTGGGCCTCTGGCTGTTGCATTTAGCTTTTCCTGGTGGGTCTTTGGCTGGCAAACAGCAGTGCTCAGGGTAGGGCCATGGTTGGAAGTGCCTGCAGCCATACACTATGGTTCACTCTGGATTCTCACTGGGATCTACACACACTTCTACATTTAAAATTTTTAGTTTTAACATCTTTTTATGAAAAAATTTCTCATCTCAAGCAAGTTTCCAAATTTATCAGTATTTGTCTATACTTTTTAATAATATTATATTTGCATTTTTATCCCTATTCTCATCTTTTTATTTTATTTATCATTTTATTTTATTTGTGGGTTTTGCATGATTATAATATTAAACTTTTTTAAAAACTAATTCTGGGTGCTTTAAAAATCATCAATAGCTTTTATTACAGTTTTTTTTATGTTTCATGTTTTTCTGTCTAAATAGTAGTAGTCTTTCTGTATTTTTTGCTTTTATGGGTGATCTCTAATGCATCTACCACCACATCTCATTTTCTTATATTAAATGATTATTATTTTGGTTTACATGTAAAATGCCCCATCCCAAAGTCTTATGAATTCAGAGATGAGGCTTTTTGGAGGTGATTGGCACATGGAGAGGCTATATTCATCAGTGAGTTAATGACTGAATGTGCTGTTAGATGTTGGGGCCTGACTCAGACAGGCGGGTCACTGAGAACATGACCTGGAGGTGTATATTCTTCTTTCCAGATTTTTCTTTCTCACCATGAAGTGAGCAGCTTTCTTTCTTCCATTCCTCTTTGCTATGCCATTTCTCATTTCTGTCTTAGAGCCAAACAATCATAGACTGAATCCTCTGAAAAAAGTGAGCCAAAATAAGCCTCTCCTCCTTTAAGTTGTGAGTATCAGGTATGTTGATAAAATTTGAAATGTTTTTCCAATGGAAATCTGACATTGCCCCTATCTATTCAGTTTCCACCAACAGGTGAATAATTTCACATACGTCATTCCAGAGTTTCTTTCTACATAGGCTAGTAGATATAAATGCAGTCTTGTTTTTCCACTTTTTTTGTGAAAGCTTACATAGTATAAATGATAACTTGCATCTTTCTTTCTCACCTAATTGGATGTTTTGTAGATCTTCCATAACAGTACATAAAATACTTTGTAATTTTTTTACACTTGCATGTATTATGTGTATTTTATTCAGTCATTCTCCCTGGTGATATAAATGAAGTTTATAATATATATTTTCTGGTTACATTTTTGTTCTTCCCTCAGCAATAACTGTAATAAACATATGAGAAGAGGGTGAGCTCATTCCAACTGGACAGTGCTTGTTCCTTGTCTGAGATTGGGACTTTCACCTCCTTCAGGGTACCCTTGTTGCTACTGAGGTGTGAGATGATCTAAGACGTCTTCAGTGCTCAACCATCCAAACCAGAATTTTAGAGTGAATCTTAGAGCACTATAGAAAGTCCATCTTAGAACAAAGGAGATAGGAGCCAACAGAAAATGGCCCATTCTTCCTTCCACTTTCCCTTTCCCAGGCCATTCTGAAACAGTATTTCATAACTCTTGCAATCCTGCTAAATCAAGTAATGAGAAACAGTTGTTACCAGGCTATGGCCTGCTCAGTAATATTCTTTATGTTTGCTGTCCTTACTTCCCTGCCTGTTTCCTTCTTTCCTTCACTTTTGCTTTCTTGGGTTTACATTTTTAGGTATAGTAACAATGTATAAATGTGTTTGTTTTAGGCCAAGAAAACTGGAATTAGGGATAACATTTGAATGTACATGCATCAGGATTGGATTTTTTTTTCTCTCCATTCTAATAAGAATAGACCTTACTATTGCTGGAGGTAAATGGGAGTGGCAATAATTTCTGCTTGCCACAGCATCAAAATTGCTAATGGATTAATCTGGGACTAATTGGGATGAGGTAAGAGTTAGGGGAATGAGGCGCCAATGTTGTGTTGACTATAGCATATCTCCTGCCACAGGACAATGAATATAATTATAAACATAAACATTATGACAGACACTGGATTCTCTCTTTTTTTGTTTTGCTTTGTCTTTTGAGACAGGGTCTCACTATGTATTTGAGACTGACCTGGAACTCACTATGTAGCCCAGGCTGGTCTCGAATTCACAGTGATCCTCCTGCCTCAGCCTCCTGAGGGTGTGGATTACAGGCGTGCACCACCACATCTGGATTCTCTTAATGTTATTGGGAAACTCAAATAAAGTTATGCTGATTCACTTGCCACTGGTGGTCTGAGGGACACCATGCTAGTTATTCAGCTACTGTTTCTCTGTTTATTTTTCTATACTTTGCTTTTTGATGTTCTACAGGCAGCTAGGCTCCTGTTCTTTTTTCCCAAAAGGGAACACTAGAGGGAGACTAAAAGCCTGGAGGAAGAGGAGAATCAATCAGCTCCTTTTTGTTCTGTGCCTTCCAACCTCACCCTTTAGATACCAACTTCTTGTAGAGTTATTTCTCAAAGTTCTTGAGTTCCTAAGCTTGATTATGAAGGCTGTTGAAGCTTCTAGGCTTGAATAAATCTGACATTTTGCCTTTTTCTCCTCCACTCTTGGAATAGTACCTTCTTTCTATGCTGTTATTTCTGTGTTAATATCTTCCTTTTGCCTTGTCAGCTTTTTTATATCTCTTTAGCCAATTCTTTACAATACATCATTCTTGTTATGTAGCTGGATTAAGTCCAGTATATTGAAATGGGTAGCCTTTTCAAAGACCACAGATATTATCTTGCACATTTGAAAGCAATTCTGAAAGTTTTCTTGAATAATTGAGAGAATGTGGGTTCACTGGTGGTCTGAATAGAAATGGAGGCATGGAACTTTCCCCTCATAATGAAGAGAAAAGAATTTAGAATTTTCAGAATCTGGATGCTGGAGTGAATTTATCATAAGTGACCTGTACATTACCCCTCAGTATACTCTCACTACATTGTCTTGGATGCCTCGTAGGACACTTCTTCACTCTTGCATTAAACAATACAGTAGTAAGGGGAGCACCAGTGTCCTAGAAAATTGCTGCAGTGGTCTCCGCTGAAGATCAGGTAGGATGGTACCAGGTGCTGTCATTGCAATGGGTCTTTTGATTTTACTGCAGAGCAGAGCCCAATGGTAGCACTTATCTGCCAGAATAAAGAGGACACATTTCTGCTAATGAGGGATATCCCCAACAATGATAATGGGATAATCCGAATTGTTGGCCACCAGTTACAAAATGAGATAGACTTGCTACTAAAATGTTGTTATATTAAGAAAGCTGACTTGGGGGACAGGTATTTATCTCAGTTGTTCTGCAGCCTGCCTGACAGGTGCAAGAACTGGAGTTTAATCCCCAATATCTCCCTAAAAGAATGCTGACTTGAATAATTGCAATGGTGAGTCTATTCCTCTCTGATGTCTTGCAGACCTAAGCCAATTCACAAAATCAAATCCCTTTAATTGAGGAGGAAGATGGGTCTTTTATAAAACTACCCTGAAACTCAGTGTAAATCTTCCAGGATTTCCCCAAAAAAACCTTACTATCATTTACTATGGCTAAACACTATGGGAAAGGACATAATTAGACCCTGGAAGATAAAGCTGCTTCCTCCTCCTCTTCCTCTTTTTCTTCTCCTCCTCCTCCTCTTTCCTCCTCTTCTTTCTTCTTCTAAAAAACTCCTACAGTCACAAGGCAGACTGCACTGAAAACCATACCTTGGGTCTTATTTTAAAAACAGTAATGCTGCAAAGGAAAATAACTGTGCAAACTTGACAGAGTTCCTATGCAAAGACAGGATTTTGATAGAAAAAGAATAGCACCTTGAGATCTGCAACTTGAGCACTTAAATTGAGCATTTGTAGTGCCTAATTTCTTCTAAATTCTCAGCAAAAGCATACTCTTCCACTTGGCAGAAAGAAAGGTCTCCCTGTGCCTGGAGACCATGAAACGTTTTCAGTTGTAGCAAGTTTTTCATAAGATGGTGCCTATTATTAGCACCCTGATCACACTCTTCATTACTGAAGGCCTCAATTTAGGGTCATGTGCCAGAACAAGTTAAATGAAGAAATATCCTGATCTATGAAATAATTACATATGAAGACAATTCAATTATGTGGGTGGTATGTAGAGGTATGAACAAAAGAAACATGCAAGGGATCAGACCTTAATCCTGGGGTAGGATGTAAAATGCAAGGCTAAACAGAGGCAAAGTCCCTGACATGGGGGCATTCACCTGTGACTAAGAACTCAGTGTTTTGGCAAAGGAACCTGGAACCAGTCCTGATAGCCTGCTTAGATAGCTCTTTGAAATTTGGATACCGCAATAGCTTACAATAAATTTAGTCCAAATGCCAGAATTTCCTTGGCATGAGATTAGGAAAGCATTTGGACGTCTCAAGGATATGAGAATGGTAGAATGGATTTACTGTGTAATAACTGAGGCACAAAGAGGCTCCAAAGAGTGCTTTATTTCTAAAGGCAACAGAATGTACCTGTGAAGGAGTCACCAATATCTTTGAGGAGTTCCAGGTTTGCTGTCTTGTGTAGGCTGGAACAGATGGTATGAGTTGATATTATGGAGTTGTAATCTTTGAAATTCATGAGGATGAAGGGATTAAGAAATGACAGAGGCTTTTTTACAAACACTTTGTAGGGGAGGGTGGAGGGGGTGATTGGAGGGCAGGGGTATGGGGGAAAATGAGAACCAAGACCTGTCATGTAATGGTACAAGAACCCAAGGATGAAGGTAACTGTACTGTATACTTAAAAAGTACCAATAAACTCAATAAGATTAAAATAAATAAATAAATAAATGAATGACAGAGGCCAGGTGACAGCATTGAATCATAAGAGGCAAAATGCATCTAATTCCATTAATAAGTAAGGTTACAAATGTCATAGTTTGTTCAACACATTTTTGCCTAATGTCCCAGGATAATTATTAATTATTAACCATTTTTAACCCTCAAAAGTGCCCTGGGTTTGACAAAAAGTCTTTGTTCATCCTAGTAATAGAAGCAGTGGAGTAACAATGAGATTGCCCCAATCTTTAGGGATCTAGGTTGATCGCTATTATTAGATTATGGTTTTCCTAGAATCAAAGCAGAAAACCTAGGGTGTTACTTGATTTGTATTACAATTGTTTTAAAAAAACAAGAGCAAACGAGTATGGGACTGATGTCAGCCATTATAATAGGAGACTATAACTTTTCAGTTACTTCCCAGATCTGGGCTATTTCATGCACCCAGAGACATTGATTAAAACAGGGGATGTGTTCCTTTGAGGAAGTACCTATGTGGTCATCCTAAGTGTACATTTCTCCAAATCTTTCCTAAAGATTTTTCCCTAGGGTAACTGTTCACTGAAGAAAAAAATATATTAACTCCTTCAGAGTAGGGATAAAGAAATATTTATGCAGGTTCATTGATAAATGGAGTCTTAGCCCAAATCTTTCTTACAGTAGATCCAATGGCTCCATAGATGCATTTTGTAATTATTTTCCTGGTCCTGAGTGATTAATTGGGATAAATGCTCTTGGCAGAAAAAGAACTTTTGTATTTCCCAACAGACTTGTGAAATAAGGATCTAAATGCCAAAAAAAGTGTCAAGTGAAAATTCTTAAAACTACCACCCAAGGATTTGGCCAAGATAGTAAATCAGAAGCAATAAATACAATTTTTGAATTAGAGAGGCTAGTTCTATTATAAAAGACTTAAAGGATGCAGGGATGGTAAAAATATGAATAATGAGGGACAATAATGGGATACCCTAAATGTAAGCAAATGGCATCTCCAATAGCAGCTGTCAGGCCAAACATTAATTTTGACAGCAGATCAACATAGTTTAGTATTCATTATCCACCTGTTGCTTTGGTTAACTGTGTTTTGCTCAGTATGAATCAATAGAAAAAATTAAAAGCAGATTGCTTCTATATAGTAAGGACAAATTTAGTGTTTAGACCTGAAGTTATGTAAACTCTCTTTCTCTCTGTCATAACATATTGCAATACTGTTAGTCATTTACTATTTTATGGATCATTACTGGTCAACTAAATTAATGATGTTATACAAATTGGATTTGGTAAGTTTGGTGTGCTAAGTGTTATAGATAATGCCCTAGTACTAGAAAGAAGGAGCGCAGCCACACATGTATTCAGTGGCCTTCCACATGGTGTTCTGGAGTCAATGGATCAGGCCATACTAGGATACTTACCCCCCCTTGATAAACACAGTATTGCACCTTACTCTTCTTTCTACAAGAAAAGGGCCTTGTGCATGGTGGACTTGGGCTTTGGGGGGGCGCATGTAATGAAATCCACAATACTGCTTTGACATTTTTATTGGGTAACTCACAAAGCTTCCAGTCTCCAAGAGACCCTTAACGAGAAAGGGCTCTCCAACAGGTCCAAGCTAAGATGAAAGCTTTATTTTACCATTCAGACCATATGATTCAGTCATTTACGGTTTCCAAGGCTTTCAGATATTTTGATAGATTTACCCTATGTATGTCATATTTTTATGGTACTTTACATGACACTTAACTTCAGTTTCTGGTTGTACAGTGCCAGTGGATAGAAATGTGATTTATTTTTGCTTATTATAAATAAATAAATAAATAAATAAATATCTCTATCTATCTA